>NC_088863.1:42636309-42883809 GCF_032884065.1 Artemia franciscana | reverse complement strand
ATGTAAATGGGGACAGAACATAAACCCTGATTTACTACAAAACGAGCTGCTAACCTCATTTCCTACCTTAACCGCAGCAGTGTTATTCTCGTACATTGCACTAATCACTTTAACGTATTTGTCTGGTATACCATACAAGGATAAGAGCTTTGCTAAAGCTCTTCTATCAACAGAATCGAACGCTTTCTCGTAATTTATAAAACTGAGGACCAAAGGGGTTTGAAAACTAAGGCACTTTTCAATTATTAATCTAAGAGTGAAAATTTGGTCGACACATCCTCTACCTTTTCTAAAACCACACTGTTCTTCTATTAAAACAATGTCTACAGCATCTCTCAGTCTAAAAAGTATCATATTACGAAGTAATTTGTTACCTACTAAATCCTAGACATTAACGACACTCACTCTTATCACTTTTCTTATACACCGGTTGAATTGAGGCTTTCCTAAAATCGTTAGGTATTTCCCCTTTTTCAAAAATCATATTCATAATCTTCAGTTACAAATTTCTAATCTCAGAGCCACCATATTTAAGAAACTGATTTACCGAACCATCAGTAACTGGATCTTTATTATTTTTTAATCCTTTTAGTGCTGTCGCTAATTCTTCCTCACAAAACAAATCTTCCTTCACATCCAAGGTATCACAAACTTTTTCATTTTCCTTTATATCTATTCATACAACTGTATTTCGGTTCAGCACACTCTCAAAATTTTCCACCTATCTCTCTTTAACTTCTTCATTATCATTAGATTTGGCCCCGTTCCTATCTTTAACTGGGAAAAGTCCGGATTGACTACTCCCTCTCAATTTATTAACATACCAGTACAATATTTTACTATTATACCGTCTAGCTGCATCTCCCAGTTCCTGGGCAATTTTAATCATGACCTCCATTTCAAACCTCCTTAGTTCAAATTGTAATGCTTTCTCAGCTTTCTTTACGTTTCTTTGGTTTTCATATGATCTATAACTCAGATAATTCTTTTACAAACCCGTTCTCCTCTCTATTAAACATAAAGCTTTTTCACTAATATTCCTAGCTGAATCTTAACTTTCTCACCTAAGACACTGGTTTAAATTTAACCCTAGACAATACTAGATGGTGATCTTTACTATTAACATTATCTTGTATTGATTCTG
Organism: Artemia franciscana; assembly: GCF_032884065.1. Classification (NCBI taxonomy): domain Eukaryota; kingdom Metazoa; phylum Arthropoda; class Branchiopoda; order Anostraca; family Artemiidae; genus Artemia; species Artemia franciscana. The sequence goes on along the minus strand of NC_088863.1, from coordinate 42,882,665 downwards.
TCAGTCTTTGGTTTACTATAACATAATCAATAAGGTTTGCTGTCTTACCATCACGTGACTACCATGACAACATATGAGTCATTTTATGACCAGACACCGTATTGGTTATAGCTAGATTGTTGTACCTGCGAAGTAGCAAAAGTCTGTAGCCATTGATGTTTTCTTGTCCTACACCGAGTTTACCTAGGCTAGGATACCTTCTATCCTGATTTCTACCGATCTGGGCGTCAAGATCTCCTAGTAAAAACACCATATTTCTACCTGGGACCCTGTCAATTCGCTCATGTAACTGTAAATAAAGTTCATCTGAGTCACTAATATCTTCGTCAGTCAGTTCAACAGGGCATATACTACTATAACTGATACCCTGAACTTTTTAGTCATAAAATGAGCAATTAGTATTCTATTATTAATACATTTCCAGCCTAAATAAGACTTAGCAGCTTCCTTATTCATCATGAGCCCTACTGTGGGCTAAAACCGGTAAAAATAATTAATAGGACTGTTTTGTTGTATAGTGTTCATGTGTATATGTTGTTGTTTTTTATATTTAAGATAGGCAAGGTGGATAATCATGAGTTGTTATGTTTAGATATTTATTTATAAGATATAAATCATAACAGGAATTTGCAGCACAAGTCCTTAGGACCTTCTTTTTTGCTGCAATAATTTATTAGTAGTGTCATTTTTATACATGTTTACATTGTGGATAAAAATAAAACCTACCTACCCCTGTCGATGTACCCCATCCTTCCTGCCTGAGTAAAGAAACTCGATATCACCTAATTTCACGCTCACTACCCCTGGGATATGAGTTTCTGAAACTCCTAATAAGTCCAGTTCGAATGGTCTGAGTTCGTCGGTCAAAATGTCGATAAAATAGTCATTTTTTAAGGTCATAACATTCCAAGCTTCAATTTTTGTGCTGTTTAAGTCTTTGAAATTGTTTTGACCTCAGGAAAAGCATTGATCCCGAATACCAGTGCAGGACGGAGATCAACATATCTTCTCAAGTTAACACCGAAGCGCTTAAGCTGGCTTGGAACCGGACAGCAAGAAGTCCCTGGGACCTCCAGTATGGATGGAGGCTTTGTGCAAGCCTGTGCCCATCTTCTTCACACCGTGGTTTTCAGTACTTGACGATGCTCTAGCGAAACTCTGGCGATGTCCTCGGAGTTTCAACTTAGTAGTCACAGTCACAGGTATAAATAGTCGCAGTCCCAAGTAGTTGCAGTTGCGAGTAGTCACATTCACACTCGTAGGTAAACGTAGTAATAGTAACAGCAGTCCTCACAGTTTCAATATAATACACTTTGCCGTTCCAAAAATATTGTAGATACAACCCTATGGCAACTTGGATAAACATGGAGTCTTTTGATTTAGCTCAACATCAACATCAAAACTTCTGCAAGTTTCGCATTAATACAGTTAGCCTTTTTGGACAAACTCAGCATCAGAAATTCCTCCCCTCCCGGGTTGATACTTATATTTTGGATACACTCTTTTGACAATCTGTACACATAGTGTGTTTTGAATTGGTCCAACACTACCATCAGCATTCTCTGAAAGTTTTGCTTTAATACCCTTAGCACTAACAATAGTAGCAATCGTAACAGCAGCAGTAGGAGTAGCGATATTAGTAGTAACAGCAGTAATATTAACATATCACCTTTTTGGTTAGTTTAACATCCCCTGAAAATGCTCTGATAGTTAAGACTTAAGACCCTAAGCCGTTTCTGAGATATTGCTGATGCACTAATTTGACAGCCTGCATGCACGAAGGGTTGATTTTGTCCAGCACCCCCTCAACAGTCCTTTAAAGTTTCACCATCAGTCTTAGCAACAGCAGTATTAGTAGCAATGTCATTTGCAGTACTACTAGCAGTAGTAGTATGCAAATAGTGGCTTTTTATTAGTTCAACATCCCCAAAACGCCTTGAAAAGTTTAAACCAATACTCTCAGCCATTCCTGAGACATAGCTGATACACTATTTTGACAGCCTGCTAACATATAGGGCGTTTTGATTTATTTCAACAGCCCTCTTGGAATTTCACCTTAATGCGCTTCACCTTGGTAGTTGTAGTAGCAGTATGACAACAGTAGTAATAGCTTTAGAATGCATATAGTACCAATCGGTTGATTCAACATCCCACTCAATCTCCAATGGAAGTTTCAGCTAAATACTCTAAACTGTTCCTGCTGCGCCCTTTTGATAACCAGCATTCATACAGGGTATCTCAATTTCATTCAGTTCAACATTCCCTGAAAGTTTCACCTTAGTAGTAGGAGTAGTCGTAGTGATATCAGTTATATTATTAGTGGTACCATTTGCTGCAGTAGCAGCAGTAATATTATGCACACAGTGTCTTTTGGTTACGGCATTTTGAAAACCTTCATGCACATAGTGTGTTTTGATTTAGATCAGCATCTTTCTAAACATTCCCTGTGAGTTTCACCTCAATATCCTTAGCCTCGGCAGCACTAGTAGTCGAAGATATAATAGTAGTAGCAATAGCAGCAGCAGCAGTAGTTGTAGTAGCAGCAGCAATAGCAGTAGTAGTACCAGCAGTAACAGTAATAGCACTAGCAATAGTATTAGTGATTGAATGCACAGAGTGCCTTTTCGCTAGTTCAAAATCATCTCCAACACACCCTAAAAGTTTCAACTTAATACTTTTCGCGTTTCGGTTACTTAAACAGCTCAATCAATTTGGCCTGAAAGAATCAGCTTAATACTCTAAGGTCTTCCTCATATATTGCTGATACTTCTCTTAGACAACCTGCATACGAAAATGTAAAGACGTGTAAAATGTGTAGAAATGTAGTAAAAATGTGTTTTTACTTAGTTCAACACGGTTTTACTCCTCAACATGTCTTAAAAGTTTTAACTTAATGCACTAAACTCTTCTTGAGATATTGTTGATACACCCTTTTGACAACATGCATGCGCATTAGTGTGGTTTGAGTTAATTCAAAATAACCCAACATTCCTTGAAAGTTTTATCTTAATACCATTACCGTTAGCCTTAGTAGTATCAGTAATCCTAGTACCATACACGTTGTTTCTTTTGGTGAGTTTAACATCTCCCTCAACTGTCAGCATGAGTTTCAACTCAACACTCTAAGCCTTTCCTGAGACGTTGCTCATACATCCTTTTGACAATTTGCATGCACATAGTATGTTTTGATTTAGTTCGTCATCGCCCTAAGATTCCCTAAAGATTTTAACCTTAATATCCTTAGCTTAAGTAGTAGTAATGGTAGTAGTAATAGTAGCAGTAGTAGTGATAGCAGTAGCATGCACATAAGAGCCTTTCGTTAGTTCAACACCCTCCTCAACATACCCTAAAAGTTTCAATTTGATACCTTAAGGAGTTCCTGGGACATTGCTAATACGTCCTTTTGATAGCCCGCATGCATGTAGTGTATTTTGATATAGTTCAACTAACTCAAAACTAGTAGAAGCAGAAGTAGTAGTACCAACAGTAGCAGTAACAGTAGTAGCATGCACATATTCCCTTTTAGTCAATTGAACTACCCCCTCATCACGCCCTAAAAATTTCAACTTAATATTCTAAGTTGTTCCTATGATATTACTAATACACCCTTTTAAAAATCTCTATGCAAAGAGTGTATTTTATCTAATTCAACTTTCCCGTCAATATTTAATAAAATGTTCACCTTAATACCCTTATTCTCAGCAGTAGTAACAGCGAGCACATATGGCCTTTTGGTCGATTGATAACCCTCCTCATCATTTCCTGAAAGTTTAAACTTATGCACTAAGCCGTTCCTAAGTGGCAGTCCTTTTTACAACCTACATACAAATTGTGTTTTGATTAGTTCAACACTCCCCTCGACATTCCTTGAAAGCACATTAACACCCTTAGCGTTTTTGGGACCTCAAGGGCCAAACATACCCCCTTACCTCAACAACAAATACTGTATGAAAACAATGGGAAATTTGCATCCCTTGCCCTAAGTACTGTGGGGAGGGGGAAAGGGGGGTTTTCAGCCCTAGGGGCATAGATATTAAGCCTTTCACCTATGTTGTACAAAACTGGTTTAAGATGTTCATCCGACGTTTTGGGGGGAGTAAGAAGTATGGAGGAAACGCTGCTCGAAGTATAATCCTTTTTAACTCTTAAAAAGGGGACTAAAACTATTAGTTTACAATCGAAAGAACCCCCTCCGAAGCTTCAACTACAACTCCTTGTTGTAGTACAACTACAACAGTAGTTGTTACTACTGCTTTTAATTAAGCAATACTTATTACTTATGCATTTTATAAGCATTATTACTGGAAGTTACAAAACTTCCCTTTTTACTTAAGCATTGCACTGCGCTGCTTATGACTAGGAATAGTATTATTGTCCTATTTATGAATATTCAGGCATTTGAGACCCTTCCCTAAATAATCCCTGAGCGATCATCAGTTAGATGAGACAGAACATCTTGATATTTACAAAAGGCTGGACATGGGTGTCGAATCTGACACAACTTTGAGACATTTTGAACGGTCCAAATTTAACGATAAAATTCTTGCCTAGCTATATTTGGAATGATATGCAATTAATTTACAGTTTAGGAAGTTTATTGTTAGCAGGTTCTGATTTTATTTGTTTTTATTGCAATTTTAGCTTCATATTTGTAATCAATATGCTTAGAAGTTCTTAAACACCAGCTTGGTAGGAACTCCAACTTATTTGGGAAATACGTACTCAGTTTGTTTTGATTCAGGACATTCATATCAAAATCTTGATCCTTTTATATGATTAGCATTTAATCATTCAAGAGCCCTAGCTAAATATTTTCTGAACGATCACATATGAAAAAGAAATAAAATATATGTATATATTTGAAGCTGAGTGGTGAATGAACTAGGGGACTAAAGGACACTTTAGGCCCTCCTATCATAGGGATTGAAAATACTTAAATGACTTAACAAGTTCCCCCATTATGAATTATTTGGATCTCATGCACCCGAACCCCATTCAACTAAACCATTGCATGTCTCAACCACCATGCAACTCAACATAATTCAACTCAGCCATTGGACAATATCAGACACCATGTAATTCCACCCCGTCCACCCCATTCTTCCCTACCCTCAACCTAACCTGTGACCATTTACACACACAAGGAAGAGGTTGAGTTATGCGGGGAATGAGCTGCACACGCATAAAATTATTTACTTTATATGGCTTCACTTAAGATTGCATTTGAGTAATTTGTAATCAAGAAACTGAGAAGCCCTAAAGTCGGTAAGATTGAACCACCCTATGTGAAACATGCATTTAATAAGATTTTGATTATAATAGTCAGCCAGGAATATCGGATATCCATCTTTTAAAGAGTTAGATCCAGATAGCCTTTTAAAGTTGCCTAGGTGAAAAAAAAAGATCCTTCTGAGCGTACAATTGAAGATGTTAGGTCCTTAAATGATATACGTTAATACAAATCTGAAAAACCTGTTTATTAAAACTTGATTTATAGTTGACAGTAAAAACACTCATTATTTTTGTTTTTCTTGCAACAACATTATCCACACTAAAAGACATTTACGAAGCTGTTCATGTCTATCTCTTTGTTTGATGCAATAAACTTCCATTCAATTGAACCGAATTTCATTTTATTCCTCACTTAGTCACTCAGGTCACACCAAAAGTGAATTAGGGAACTCCGCAACCAACCACATATTTTGAACTGTTCTCTCGCTCTCTTAGATCACGTTCTTGAAGTGAATTTGATAAAGATCTTCCGGACTTTGGGAAACAAGCTGAGCCTAGCGTGGTAATTCAAAGAGGCACTTAACTACAAACCATAAATTTTACAGGAGTGTGGACAATTTTTAAAGCGACATTCGACTTGTTTAGATGTTAATTTAGTATTTTTTTTTTCAAGATATATCAGGAACAATTTTGGTATCAGTATCTTGAAAATTTATTTCATATACGAGAAATAACGTTAAATTAATCTAGAACTGTCATTAGTAAATTTATAATGAAACCCACCACTTACCTCGTCCAATATTGCAGGTAATGTTCCGTCATTATCTGGACTAATTACTGTCAAAGAGCTAGAATCGGATAAGTGCATACAGTCCTGACTGCCCCTTCCCTCGCCAACAGAGGGGTCATTCGAATTAATTAGCCCCACAGAGCTAGTGTTTTGATCACTATCTATCGGCACTGAACAAGGGGTGCTTAACTCCTCCAAAAAAAGTCCACTTCCAACGGTCAAGATTGAAGATGGGGTTTTCAAATCATCACAAGAACGACTTCCATCATCCCCAATGATTAACGAAGAAGGTTTAGATTTTACAAAAAAAGAAGAACTATTCAAACTAACAACTGAGCTTTCAAATTGCTGAGAATCTATTGAAGGTTCCCCAACTAAGTCAATAGCTTTTGTATCTTGTCTATCTTCATCTTCGTTTAATTTAACTTCACACCATCCGAAATTTTTTGCTGTTACTTGTGTTGTAATTATGGTGTTTTCGTTATTGAAATCGGATGTGTTACTTTGTGAATGTGTTTCCCAGCCTCGATTCTTTTCAGCATTTTCTATGCCATTCTCAACATTCCAGGTTTGATCTGCATCTTCCCTGGACGATAAAATGGCGCTCTTTTCGCTTTTTGGAGGACTTAAGACAATAACTTCATCTGAAACTAGCTGGGTTGATCTACTTGTGGCATCGGTTTGGACTTCTAAAAAAGGGAAAAACTTGGTAATATCATATTGAATCTAGGAAAAGCAGTTTTAGAAGGAAAAAACTTGGTGCTATGGGTAAAATTATCTAATCTGTTAGAACAAGCTAAACTCACAGTGAAATAGATATCAATACAAATCTATAAGATTTAATAGTTTTACCGAAGAGTTTTTATGGTAATGCCAAAGAAAGACACAGTGAGAACTAACGGGCTTGTTTCACGCCACCATGTTTAAGACCTACTTTGGCCATTTACTAACAAGTCTTTAAAAGAAACAAGTTGTTTTGATAGTCTCATCTCAGTGTGATAGAGGGGAACTGTCCCCCCTTCTCCTCCTACACGGGCTACTTATTAAAACGATTCTAATGATATAGACTTCGTCGTTCTGTGACACGTCTAAAGCACTTGAATCGCTCTTTATTGATACAGGCAATGAGTAGCATCGAACAATTCTCATTCGTAAAGATTGGTATTTGGCAGCTCATCAACATGTTTTAGGTCTAAAACGACCATTAAATAGTTTATATGAAAAAATATGGAATACCTTCCCTTTCTTTCGGAAGAGATGAATAATCACTTTCGTCTCCAGTGCATTCAGGTTCCGCCCTACCTGGATCATCTTGTACCTAAATTGAGCATGCTTAGGACCTCTCTAGAACAGACGGCGCTATAGTATTAACATACACCCAAGCTCACAGCCTATATATACAACAGTTGCGCGGAGTCGTATCTTGCCCATAGAAGGATTTCAGCACACATGTTTAGACTAGGCGTTAACCTCCGGCGCTCCCACAGCCAATCAGCGCGGAAAGATCTTGGCTCTGTTCCGGGAGTGAAAACAGAAATTTTTTGTTGTGACCACCGTTAATTCTGGCATTAATCCCCCTTTTATCTGAACTGTATATAAAATGATGTTAGTTCATTTGTTAATAGATATGTCTATCTATTATCCGTCCATGCGTTCTATATAGGCTGTAGAATCCAGTTTCAAACTGCGAGAGTGTCTGGTTTTGACGCAGCGCCAACCAATGTCGCGACGATAGCTATTCGTTTCTTTTGAAAAATTGTTTGCGCAAATGGTGTCTATATAGGTTGTGCCCGTGCTAGTTTTTCGGGAACTGCCATGTCGTTCAAGCAATAAACGAAACCTTGCGCCTTTAGTTCATTCGTTTTTCTTTCTTCCCAAAATCAAAATTGCTGTTAGGAGTAAAAATAATATGAGATAACAAATGTATAAAAAAAAATCACAAAACAACTTTAGGGGTTTCTGAAAATTCCTTTCCAAGGTGTTCCAGGCAAAATACTTTTAATAGGATCAAATGTTATAATTTCTCAATTATTTTGAAAAAGTTCGGTTAATTTTTGAATTTTCCCCGTATAACAGCTGGAATTCAAATGCAGTTTATATACCTCTACAAGTAGTAAAAGCTGTAATACTTCAAACCCGTTTTCCCTATCCAGCCATCGAATCTCCTTTTTTATATTTTTTGTGGACATAGGAAGGTTTTTTTTATACTGAGGCATAGCGCTGGGTTAAAAGTCTATATGTCCCCGTCTTGGGGTCCTGGCCCATCTGGGGCTTGAGTGCACGCACCCTATTCGGCTTTCGCTAATTTACGCCGTCTTTCTAATTTTTAGTTCGAACATTTCTGTTTGTGCATTTGATTCTTTAAGATTAGAGTGGGTTCTCAGGATCTTAGCCTTTTTTCCTGAGCAAACAGGCAAGATTATTTGGCTTTGTTTTGGGAGCATATACCCAATTCAACTTTCCTTAATTTACGCGTTCTTTCTAATTTTACAGCTGGTACAGTTTTAATAATTTCAACTTCTGATTCTTATAGATTAACGTGCCTTCTCGGAATCTTTAGTTATTTTTAGCATTTTTCTGGAGAGAAATGGGGACTCTGTATGCCCCCGTCTTGAAGTTCTGGCCCTTCTGATGTTTGGGGTCAAGCATCTTGTTCGGCTTTCATTCATTTATGTATTTTTGCGTATATTTTACCATTTATCAGCCTTTTAACGTTTTGTTTTTCCATTTAATAGGTTTTAAATGCTTATTTTTTTGTAGTCTTTACGATTGTATCACTTAGTCTATTTTGAAGGTACATTGTTCGAAATTATTGATTTATTATATTTCATGCTTTGGCTATGGAAATGCAAGTAAGCTTTATATAAGTCAGAAGGTATGGAAATGTAAGAAAGCTTTATGTAAGTCAAACCATGAAACAAAGAAAATCAATAACTTCGAACATCACACCAAGATTCTGAGAAGGCACGATAATCTGGAAGAATCAAAAGTTGAAAATGGGCATAAAAAATGTACGAACTAAAATTAGAAAGAAGGCGAAAGAAGGTATGTAAATTGGTTATATTCAATGCTTTGGCTATGGAAATGCAAGTAAGCTTTATGTAAGTAATTAGCTATGGAAATGTAAGTAAGCTTTATGTAAGTCAAAGCATGAAACATGGCAAATCAATAAATTCGAACAACACACCAGGATTCTGAGAAAGCACGGTAATCTGTAAGAATCAGAAGTTGAAAGTGAGCCTAAAATATGTATGAACTAAAACAAGAAAGAAGCCAAAAGAGGGTGTGGAAATTCGTGCCTAATCCCTCTTGATTACCGCTAATATCTTTTGCCTTCGTCTTTATTATTGGCGATGGAGAGGGGTTTTAATATCCCTCCAATTCCGAAATTTTTTTTCTGTGTAGAATAAAATATTAGGCTACATTCACATGCCTAACGGCACAGAGATGAAAAGGCCGAGGCGGAACATCATGAGCCTCACCAGGAAATTTTTTGGGGGAGGGGAGCTAAAAAATACTACCAGCTTTGTTTTTAGTATTATCAAACGATGACGCTTCTTTTTTCCTATTTATAGAAAGTTTCAATGTATTTAACATCAGAGATTCCTATTATAGAGGATGGTTTCAGGCACATAGATTAGAGGTCACGCAAACTTTTCATGAACAATGAACAATAATACCCCTTTCTGTCCATCCAAAATTTTATAGTAAAAATATTATCAACGACTTGGTACAAAAAAACTACTGTCCAACAAAAATGTTCACTAAATACCCAAATTTTGTCTAAAATTTTAATTAAAATCCAACATTTTAATTCTACAGTAAAGAAACCGAAAAAACAGGGCGCTACCAATCAATTTACATTTACTCATATATTCAATTTAATAAAAATAAATCAGGGGTGTGTGGAGGGGGGTAGCCTACATCAAATCTTGAGTAGGCCTGGGCATGATTTGAAAAAAGATAAGAAATTAAATATTAGGAATAATTTAAAACTATTTAAAACTAGGAATAAGTGAAGATGAAAAGGTGACATTGGGTAACGAAAAGATTGATCAGGTTGGGAGCTTCACTTACCTTGGTAGTATTATTAGTAAAGATGGTGGGAGCAGTGAAGATGTTAAAAGCAGAATAGCTAAAGCTTAGGGTGTTTTTTCACAGTTAAAAAAAGTTTGGAAGAATAAAAAGATAAGTCTGCAAACCAAGAGTAGAATATATGTAAAAAGACTATCAACTTCATTCACGTTTATGACCCTCTGCAGCCTTTTTTCCATATTGATACTGGTTAATTAGTCCATGTTGTCTTTTGTTAGTTTGAATTTTTTTTCTTCGCTGTTTATCGTTTTTGTTTGTTTATAATACTCCGTACTTTGTTGTTTTTTGTACTTTTACGGGTAATAAAGTTCGTTCATTCATTCATTCATATTGGAAGCCACAGTGATGACAGCTGTCAAATATGGCTCTGAAGCATGGGCGCTCCGAAAAGCAGATGAAAATTTACTAGATGTTTTCCAGAGAAATCGCCTACGGACTGTTCTGGGTACCCGGCTGACTGACCGTTTTTCTAACAGTAGGTTGTACGAAAAATGTGGTTCAATCCCGCTTTCTAGGCCTATAATGAAAGAAAGGTTGAGATGGCTAGGCCACGTTCTGCGGATGAAGGATGACAGATTGCCGAAGATTGTCCTTTTTGGCCAACCGTCTGGGGCTACACGGAAAGCAGGTCGTCCTTGTCTAGGTTGGGAGGATGTCATAAATAAAGATTTAAAGAAAATGGGAACTTCCTGGGAGGGTGTAAAGAGGGAGGCCTTGAATAGATTAGGTTGGAGGAGGAGCGTGCGTAGCTTTGTTGGCCTCAGGCGGCTTGGTGCTGCAGTGAGTTATTAGTAGACCCCTCTTAAGTAACCAAAAAGATTGGAGGACAACCAGCCTACTTCTATGCCACTTTTTGCCCCAAAGTTGTCTGATAAGTTTTTTATCATAGTTAAAAGGTTCAACGAGTATGCCTTTAAGAATAGCAAGACCCCCCCCCACAGCCCCCGGGCAAAAGGGCTAGATTATTTACATCTCTGAGCCAGCGTAAAATTATTTACGTGTAATATATATTATTTGGAAGTATAAAGACATTTTTCGACAGGGAGGATTTTCTGCTGGGGGGGGGGCTACGGGCAGACTTTGCGCGGGGAAGGAGATTTCCGGCGAAAGGTGAAACTTTCTAGGTGAAATTTTACACTGGGAGAATTTGTTAGAATTCTTATACGAAATTATTATTATTTGTACTCAACAATTTATTAGTTCCATGGCGATGGGATGAACAGTGGTAATGCATAAAGGACACATACACTGACATTTTATTTTATATATAGATTCATTTGTATTAAAAATTTATAGGTTGTGCTTTAGAAGAGTTAAAAAAAAAGAAAGAGAAAAAAAGTAAAAGCTTTTACTAAAGTAGCCCCTCTTGTACCTTTATTCCCAACATTTAAGGAGACCGAGTACTGAATTGCTTTCAAAAGACTATTCAATAAGGCTAAACCAAGCGGAAAATCAAGTTCTTACAAAAAAAGAACAATAAGTGAGTTAAAAACTTACACTGAGATTCTTCATCACTTCAGTTAATTTTTTTTTTTTTTTTTAACATGATCAATTTCATAGCTTTATCTGTAGATTATGCAAAAGCATATTCTAGAATATCTTGCCTAGTCAACTTCTAATAAGTACGGAAAAAATAAATAAATAAAACGCAATATCAGTAAATACTACACTGTTACTTTAAAGAATTAGAACCATTCCTTTGTTTTTTTTTTCTTTAAATTTAACAGATAGCCCGATATAAAATCGAATGTATGTTTCTCAGTGAGTGTGAGTGTCCTGTATGCATAACTACATTGTTCATCCGGTTGCCAAGAAAAGTTAAGAAGTAGTTGAGTACACTATTGCGAAGGTTTTAAGTATGTAATTTCTGACCCTTTCAATACTTTACACGTTGACTGAATTTAGACTCCTCAATACAAATAACCGATAGTCCCTTTTAGTCATATTATTCATATTTTCTGGATATGCAATAAACAGGTTATTTTAAAGAATTTTGTCATCTAAAAACTTTCAAAAAAATCGAAAAAAAAATCAATAAACTCTCCGAGTTTGGTATTCAAACTTTCGTTAATTTGGATTCAGCCTATTTTTTCAGACACTTCTCAAACTTAATAATAATATCGTCTTTCATGTATATATATATATATATATATATATATATATATATATATATATATATATATATATATATATATATATATATATATATATATATATATATATATATATACTACTACTACTAATAACTCACTGCAGCACCAAGCCGCCTGAGGCCAACACAGCTACGCACGCTCCTCCTCCAACCTAATCTATTTAAAGCCTCCCTCTTTACACCCTCCCAGGAAGTTCCCATTTCCTTTAAATCCTTATTTATGACATCCTCCCAACCCAGACAAGGACGACCTGCTTTCCGTGTAGCCCCAGACGGTTGGCCAAAAAGGACAATCTTCGGTAATCTGTCATCCTTCATCCGTAGAACGTATATATATATATATATATATATATATATGTATATTAGGGTGGAGCTTATTTTAAAAATTTTGGAAATATTATTTTCTTACCCCCCTAAGTTGTTCCATATCACCTGAAAACATTGTAGAAAAAGTTTGAGCCATTTATAATAATGTTTAGGGGTAGCTCAAGTACCTCAAAGATTAAGAAAAAAAGTAAAAAAGAAGGAAAAAGTAAAAAAGAAGGATTTCGAGCAACTTGTATTTTGCTTAAAAACACATAAACAAAATTGTTTAGTTCCTATTTATGGTTGACCGGATAGAGTCTGTTTCCTGCTATCGGGATAAGCTCTGCGGTGTTCATTGACAACTTGCAGCAGAACCAGACATAATTTAGCCGGCAATGCAAAATTTCCATCCTTCAGAGATGAACGTGTTCAGACTTGTTTGCTTTTGACCGGTTGCGCTTACTAGAGTCTCGGACACCAAGACTCAGTCTGGTGTAGTTTTTGCTCGAGGCGATATTGTATCAATTCTGTTTTGTTATCAGTGTTGTTTTTTTACAATAATAAGCTAATTGTGTATTAACTTGTCTCAAGACAGTAGATTTCTATAACGTTAATGACTACTGAGCGTTGATTGACGAATTTGAATGTAACTGAGCCTATTCTTTTGTTGGAGAAGCAATGAGTTGAACAATTTTTGCTCTTTTTTCTAAAAAAAATTCACCCTACCTAAGTTCATGATTATAAATTCTGTTTTCTTTTTATTTCAGACCCAATTGAGACTGAAAATGTTAGCAAATGAAACTAGATCTCGAACGGAGTTATATCTCATTGGTAGCTCTGTGTCTGAATTAAGAGGTAGCAAGCTGCCTTCATTGCGAATGGCTCTTGGGTTCTTCCTTCATCTCCACCTTGATCTGAATGAGACCATTAGGCACTCGTCGGCTGCTGGTGTAACCGAACTAGCAAAGTTTTGGCGGAAAGCTCGAATTCCAATGAGAGATCATCAAAACTGTCAAACCAAGCTTGAGCAGGCATTTGAAGAATGGCGTCTTCTCAAGAAGAACAAAGCACGAAAGTCATCAACTCAACAGGCGAGAGAGGCGGCCTTCGTATCTAGGCTCGAGGATCTTTTTGACATCGCTCACGCCGATGCCCTGAAAACGATGTCAATACAAGAAGACAAAGATTTCTTGTTAGCCCAGCGAGAAAAAGGGAGACGGGGGTCAATGGTTGGCGTAGATGAAACACTAGCTTGCAAGGAGAAAAGGGTGTCTGAGAGAGAGCAGCAAACACTTAAAAGACGACAGCAAACAGAGAACATACAACAGATAGAGGCTTCCACAGCCGAACTTACCACATCTGGTTCAGAGATCAGCGCAGCAGAAGACGTTGACAGTGAGGAGGCTGTTGGAGGAAGCAGAACTCAAAAAAGAAAGAGGGGCCGAAAAGCTGTAGTTACACCTGAACTAGCAGCAGCTCTTGATCGTACTAAAGTATCAGACCGCAAGGCTGTTTTTGTCATAGCAGAAACTGCCAAAAGCTTAGGAATGACTATTGACCAACTAGCTCTAAATAGAGATTCAGTTCGCCGACTCAGAGCAAAATATCGAATTCACAGTTCTGCAAGCATCAGAGCCAAGTTTCAGAGTGATGTTCCCCTCGTTGTCCACTGGGACGGCAAACTGATCCCCGACCTCATTGGAAAAGAGAAGGTTGATCGTCTGCCTGTTTTGGTTTCCGGAAAAGAAGTTTTACAGCTACTCACAGTAGCCAAGCTTCCATCCGGAACAGGCGAGGCTCAGGCTTCTGCTGTCTTCGGAGCTATTGAAGACTGGGGCATACCCGGCAACATCCGAGCCATGTGTTTCGATACTACAAGCTCAAACACTGGCAGGATCTCTGGTCCTTGTGATCTGTTGGAGCAGAAGCTAGGTAAGGAACTCTTGTCACTGGCTTGTAGACATCATATTATGGAGCTCGTCATTGGTGCTGCGTTTCGAGTGTGCATGGGATCGACATCTTCTCCTGAGGTTCCACTCTTGAAACGCTTCCAGGACTATTGGAGATTCATAGATACAGATAAATATGAAACAGGAATTGCAGCTGATGATGTGGCGCGTCTAGTGGATGACATCAAACAAAGTACCATCGATTTTGCTAACAAGCACCTTGAACAGAGCCAGCCGAGGGATGATTACAAGGAATTCCTGGAACTTGTGCTCATCTTTCTTGGTGCTACTCCTGCGAGAGGAGTACGATTCATGTCACCCGGAGCGATGCACCATGCCAGATGGATGAGCAAAGTGATATACAGTTTAAAGATCTGGATGTTCAAGGCTCAGTTTAGACTGACTCTCACAGAAGAAAGAGGTTTGCAGTACGTGTGTACCTGAAAGCCTGGATCTCTGCACCTTTAGCCTCAGGTGCTCCGTACAGTGACCTACTACTGCTGAAGTCGCTGCTCGAGTACTCGTCCATCCATTTGGCAATCTCAAAGGCCACATCAAACAAGTTTTCCGGTAACTTGTGGTATTTGTCACCCGAACTCGTTGGCTTGGCTTTCTTCGACAGTCGCGTCAGTTCGTCGACGAAGAGACTGATGGTGAGTGCCATGCAGAGTGAAGACGACCAGGAACAGGAACATACCAAGCGTATCACCATTGATCTTGATTCAGCCAAGAATAAAAACCTGGAACATTTTGTTACAGCAAAGTCAGCAAAACTTTTTCAAATGATGGATCTTCCGGATGGATTTCTCACAGTTGATCCAGACTTGTGGGAAGATAGACACGACTACAAGCTAGCGTCAGAAACTGTGAGGTCACTCAAAGTCGTCAATGACCACGCTGAGCGAGGAGTGGCACTCATTCAAGAGTACAGCGGTTTTATAACCCAAGATGAGTCGCAGCTGCAATTTCTGCTGCAAGTTGTCAATGAACACCGCAGAGTTTATCCCGACAGCAGGAAGCAGACTCTGTCAGGTCAACCATAAATAGGAACTAAACAATTTTGTTTATATTTTTTTAAAGCAAAATACAAGTTGATCGAAATCCTTCTTTTTTTTTTCTTTTTTCTTAATCTTTGAGGTACTTGAGCTACCCCTAAACATTATTATAAATGGCTCAAACTTTTTCTACAATGTTTTCATGTGATATGGAACAACTTAGGGGGGTAAGAAAATAATATTTCCAAAATTTTTAATTTTTAAAATTTTTAATCGAAATCCTTCTTTTTTCTTTTTTCTTAATCTTTGAGGTACTTGAGCTACCCCTAAACATTATTATAAATGGCTCAAACTTTTTCTACAATGTTTTCATGTGATATGGAACAACTTAGGGGGGTAAGAAAATAATGTTTCCAAAATTTTTAAAATAAGCTCCACCCTAATGTATATATATATATATATATATATATATATATATATATATATATATATATATATATATATATATATATATATATAAAACATAAATTTTAGAAGAGGGTAGAACATTCACAATGGGTGTCAACTTACATATTTTTTTTTTTAAACAATAATAGTGGCAGGCGGTTTTTAAATCAAAGTTCTTTTAGGTATGAATAAATATACATTTTTTGTTTTTTTTTGGGGGGGGGGGTGAATTTTCTGCTAGAAAATTTCTAACGGGGAAACTTTTCCGTGGGGAGGGAAGTTTCTGGGGGGTTGAACTTTCCGAGGGAAATTTACACTGAGAGAATTTACCAGAATTTCTATATGAAATTATTTTTATGTCTTGATTTCTCTTTGGCGACTTAATTTTAAATGTGGAGATGTTAAGGGGAATTGTCTGAGGAAAACTTTTACCAGGTTGGAAGCGTTTAAAGCATCTTTCAAATGGATGGGGATTTTCCCAGGGAGAAATTCTAGATGAGGAATTTTCCACAGGAGAAATTCTCCAGGAAAAACTTTCTACGGGAGCAACTTTTTATAAAGGGGGGAGATTTCCAGAGGGGGGATTCCCACGTGACTTGAAAAACAATCAGATACCAAAGTCTTTTTCAAATGAAGATGTGCTAAAAAGATTTTTTCAGGTGAAGTCGTTCGCACGAAATTTTCTGGAAGGAATTTTCGTGATAATAAAATTGTCTAGGCCAGGTGAATTTTCTTGACGAGGGGGGGGGGGGTTTACGAAGGAAAACTTCTCATGGAGGGATTTTCCGTTGGAGATGTGATTTTCCATGGAGGAGAATCCGGTTTTCCCGGCATTATTTAAAAAAGATGAGAAATTAAATGAAGAAGTTTTCTCAACTGAAAGTAAGGAGCAAAATTGAAACTTAAAACAAACAGAAATTACTACGTATCCTATATGAGTGGGTTTCGCCTTCTGAATAACTCGTTATTTTTGCTAAAATTTGACTTTTTGCCCCAATTGCTTAAGGAAGGCTCATGAAACAAAAGGGACGTTTAATAAGAATTAATTTTACAAAAATTCCACAAAAAAAGATTTTCAAAGAAAATAAAAGAGCTTCACTAAGCCAAAAATGATCTGAAATAAAACCAAATAACCTTAAAAGCATAAAACTACCAATAATCACCATCAATAAAAAAATGAAACTCAAAACGAACAGAAATTACAATTTTATGGCCAAGTCAAACTCAAAACTAGAAAAATTAACAGGACTAAAGCTAAAAACTCCCATGCCTTCTTGAGCATATCATTGATGCCTTCTTTCCAGAACATACTTTGCACTTTACTAAAAAAAAAAAACAAATAACCGCGAATGATCAGTTTAATATACACATAGCCTACTGATATTTATTGCTTAAAGTATTAATATTTTTTTATTTATTAAAATAAAAAAAGTTAAAACATTTAAATTTATTTTGTTTTCAGTAAAGTGCAAATTATATTCTGGTCTTGAGAATCCATGGGGGTTGCCAGCCCTACTCGTGTTAATTTGGAAGGTTTACCCTCGGAAGGTTATTTGACTTTATTGCACCTCTTCACTTTTCTTTGGAAAATTTGTTTTGTGGAAAAGTTTTTTTTAAATTCATTTCTGTTCGTTTTTATTACATGGTCTTTTTCATGGAGAAAAAATAATGTTTAATATCTTTTCCATTTTTTTAATAAGATTCCATAGTTTGTCTTGCTATTTTGTATGTTGCAGAAACTTTTTCAACAATTTTGAATCCTGACACAAAAGGTACTGTTTAATTTAAGCTTATACCTCCTCAAGTTGACCTGAAAAATAAAAATTAATATTATTTCAAAAATTTTTATCCATGCTCTTTGACAACCTGGAAACACTTACATTCTTTTGATTTATTTAAATTGTCAGAGCAGAAGTAGTAATAGCAGTAGCCCCAAAAGTTTCAAATAAATACCCCCCAGTCGTTTTAGATATATGGCTGAGGTTTCTTATTGGCAACCATAGGTGTCTTTTGGTACATTTTTACAGAATAATGGGCCAACTGAATAATTGTGAGGGGTTGACATACCCAACATTCCTGGAGACATAGCTGTTGGACTGTTCTACTATTCTGAACGAAATAGCTGTCTCAAAATTTTGTTTGGATGTGATTGGAAAATGAATGGGATTGGAAGGAGAGCTGCTTACCTTCCAATCTCTTTTTACTCTTAAAAGGACACTAGAACTTTTAATCTTGAATCGAATCAGCTTCTTTAACAGTTTCAATGATATGTCTATTTATTGTAGAGCGGCCCTGCCTATGATATTGATTATATAGTCATCTGAAAACCTTCATGTATATAGTTTTTTCGTTTGATTGAAACTCCTTCTAAATGTTCCCTAAAAGTTTCATCTTTATAGCTTTAACGTCATCAGTTACAGTAACTGTAGAGGTGTTATTAATAGTGAATGTAATCCCTTTTAGTGATTTGAACATCTTTCCCACTAAGTCTTGGAAGTTTCAACTTAATACAATTAGCCATTTTTAGTAAATTGCTGATATATCTTTTCGAATACCAGTATATTTATATATTTTTTTGATTTTCATCTTAATATTCTTAGTCTTAGAGGTGGTTTCAACAGAGGTAGAATTTGAAGTAGCAGAAGCATTTGTAGCAGTAAACACAGCAGCGGTAGTAGCATGCACATATTACCTTTTGGTCAATTGATCTTCCCGTTTAAGTATTTTCTCAAAGTTCCAACTTAATGCTCAAATATATTCTTGAGAAACGCTCTTTTGACAACGCTCTTTGTTCAAGCACATAGTGTCTTTTGATTTAGTTCAAATTGCCCATCAATATTTTAAATGTACTACTGTGGCTGTAGCACTAGTAGTGGTGGTTGTTGTAGTAGTAGTAGAGTACAAATATTCGCTTTTAGGTCAATTGATCATCTCCCTTTTCATTTCCTGAAAGTTCTAAATTAATATCCTTAGCCATTGCTGATTTAATCTCTTTTGACAGCCCATATACACATAGTGAAAAGGCACTAGACCCTCAAGAACCAAACTGGCGTTGCTGATCTCCGTTTCATGACCCTTCTGCAAGAAAGTACAATGGGGGGATACCATCCTGTGCTTTCATATACCCTTCCTGCATACCTTCCACAGATATTTTCAGGTACCCATTTAGAGCTGGGTTGACTCTGGTTGAGCTTCTGGAGTCACGCCACCGACCCCTGTCCCAAACCAAATAACGCTACGCCAGGAATCGAACCTTTGGACAACGGATTCCCAACCCAGCGCGTGAATCACTACGCCAGGAATAGGCGTTTGAAACTTTTGACTGGATTTTTGTTTCAGAAAATGATGAGGGTTCCTTTAATTTAAATATCAAATGAGCCCTATCCAAAGTTTATATGACCACCCATTCTATAAAAACCTTATTTTTCTTCGGGGCATCACTTACAACCCTTGCCTCCAGGATCTGAGGGGCTATTTCAACCCAGAAGTCCTTTTTATATGATGGTTATTCTCAACAAAATGGCTATCTCAAAATTTTATCGGATGCGTTTGGAGAAAAGAAGACATGGGACGGATCTTGTTGCCCTTCTAATCAGTTTGGACTCTTAAAAAGGACACTGGGACTTCGGATTTCCAACTGAATGAGCCATATCAGAAGTTTATCCTGCAACTCTTTCCCTAAACACTTTATATGTTAACAATGAGAAACTAATGTAACTTATAGCCCTTGTCCTGAGGATCATGGGGGGGATTGCCACCCCTAAAGACATAATTATTGGACTGTTCAAATATGCTTAACAAAATAGCTATCTCAATACTTCGATTGGATATGTTTGGGGAAATGATGAGGGAGTAGGGGGTCTGGTTGCCCTGTCATCACTTTTGACAATTAGAGGACACTAGAACTTTCAGTTTCCGATCAAATGAGCCGCATTTAAAGTTTATGCGATCACCTTTTCCATCGCATAAAGGTCACAGCTTACAACCCTTGCCCTGAGGACCCTAGGGGGGATAATATTTGAAGGACATACTTACTAAACCTTTTAATTGTGCGAAAAAAATGGCTCGATTTCGATTGGATAATTTGAGGAAATGATGGGCATGGTGAGGGGTGGTTGCCCTCCAATCACTTTTGACTATTAGAAAGGGCAATAGAACTTGCAATTGCCAACTGATTTAGCCCTTTTTTAAGTCTCTACGAAAATACCTTCAATTCAACGTGCCCTGGTCTAAAAAAATAAAATAACAAATATAAATTGTGTCCACATCACTCTTTGCTGAGACAGCGCAATTGGACTGCCTGTGATTTTTGGAATATTTTTCAACATATGATTATCTCAAAATTTCTATTAGATGTATTTCGGAAAAATGTGACGGGTGTAGGGGGAGTAGCTACCCTTTGATCACTTTGACTCTTAAAAAGGGCACTAGAACTACTTATTACCAATTAAATGAGCCCCCTCCAAGGTTTACACGACGATCATTTCTATAAAAACCATATATGCCACAAGGACGTAACTAACAACCCTTGTCCTGAGGGCTCTGGAGGGACTTGTCATCCTCAAAGACATAATTTCTGGACCTTTCAACGATGCTCAAAAAATAGCTATTTCAAAATTTTAATTGGGTGTGTTTGGGAAAATCATTGTCGTGGGGATGGGCTGGTTACCCTCCAATCACTTTCGAATATCAAAAAGGGCACGAAGCACTGAAATCGAATGAGCCCCTTTCAAAGTTTCTACGACAACTCCTTCTGTACGAAGTGCCCTGGTTCATATATATTAAAAAAAAGTAATAATAACTCATTGTGCCCACATCGCTCTTTACTTAGGCTGCGCTATTGCGCTGCTTATGATAAAAAGTTTTTTGAAAGTACTATACAACTTTAGTGTGAAGGGCGAGGTATTCAGGAGGGGGGTAACCCTTCTCATATATGAAATAATTTCTGCTCGTTTTACGCATTAATGTTACTCTTTACTTTCAGCTGATAATTTTTTTTTCGAATTTAGTCCTTTAGAAACGCCTAAAAAATTTCCACTATATTCCAGGGTGGTCAAAAATTAAGGCATGAATTATTTCCTCCTTCCTGTGTATCTTTGCAGACGCTAAATAACGCATTTCTTCATTCTAGGGTGAAAAATCAACAATTTCAATTGGATTAAGTAATTTTGACATGAATTCAATTCCTCCTTCCTTTTCATTCTTCACAGAAAAGGCAATTTTGCCTTGTCTATTAACCGCTGTCCAACATTTTGATTTGCAATCCAATGTAATTTTTGTCGATGCCTTTGCCATTGGTTGTTTGGAATCATTTGTCGTCTTGCGTAATTTCGCCTGAATCATAGATGCTAAAGAAGATACGACCACGCCTGGGTGAAAATTATGTAAATTTTGTTCTTTAAATGTATATAGAGCTATTTTCGTAATAGGCTGTATAAAACCATCTCAATTGTTTGGAATGAATTTAAGACATCTTTCCTATTTATCCTTCATAAAAGCGAAAATAACTTCATTTCGTTCCACAATTATTACTAAATTCAGACGTGAATTCATTTCGTCCTTCCTGTTAATCTTTACTACTACTACTACTACTACTAAAACCTCCTTGCAGCACCAAGCCACCTGACGCTAACACAGATACGCATGGACATCCTTCATCCCAATCTATTTTATTTTCGTAATGGGTTTTATAAAATCATTTGAACTTTTTAGTCAGAATTCATTAGGTTAGCAATGGTAGATTTTTAGGTTTAATTTTCCTTGAATTAGAAAACAAAGTTGTTGTTTAGCAGGCAAAATGATTATCAAGGCCTTTGATTACAGCCCTAGAAAAAGGGGCTAAACCACATTTTTTGTACAGCTTACTATTTTAAAACTGTCAATCGGTCGGGTACCCAAAACCATTTGGATTCAATTTCTGTGAAAAAACATCTAGTAACTTGTCTACCGTTTTTAGGAGTGCCCACGCTTCAAAACGATACTTGACCAATGCAATCACTGCAGCTTCCAATATTCTAATGTTGGTTCGCAAACTTATCTTCCAATTCTTCCAACTTTTCTCAACTGTGAAAAACATCTTGGACCTTTGCTATCGTACTTTTAACATCTTCCCTGCACCCATCGACTTTACTAATAATAGCCTACTACCTAGCTAAGTGAAGGTATCCGCTTGATGGATCTTCCTGTTACCCAGCATCACCTCTTCACCTTTACTTATTCCTAGTCTTGGCGACTTAGTCTGCTTGACATAAATTTTAAAATCTATCTTCCACATTGAACTTGAAAAAAAAACCTCTTAAAATTCATTCATTTTGCTAACCTTTTCATCTAGGATGCTTTAATTATCAAAATTATCTGAATCTAGGGAAGATTTACTTCACATTTGATTCCGTGTTCTCCCATTGTCTTTGCTGTGCTCCTTAGGATAGACTTCATTAAAATTATCCACATAAATGAAGACAGAACGCAACCCTACTTAACTCCTGGTTTAACATGAAACTAGGTGCCAACCTCACATCTTGCCTTCACCGCAGAAATGTTTTTCTCGTATATAGCCCTGATCACTTTAATGTACTTATCTGGTATACAATGCAAGGATGGGCCTTCGTAAATCTCTCCTATTAGCTGAATCAAACCCTTACTCATAATCTATAAAACTGAAGACTAATGGCATTTGATGACTCACGGACTTCTCAACTATTAATCCAGAGTGAAAATTTAGTCGACACATCCTCTACCCTTCCTGAAACCTCACTGCTCATCTCTTAAGATTTTATCAATAGCGTCTTTAGGTCTAAAAAGAATCAACATTGTAAGTAATTTACTTCCTATATAATCACCCTACTAATATCGGATAGTGGGCGATTTTTTTTCACAACTTATCCAGAAGATGCGCCAGATTCCCTCACGTAATTTTTGCTTGTGTTGTCCTTGGGAGCAGCAGAGGTAAGCCATATGAAGTAAAATTACGTTTGTTGTCAATACTTGTCAATACACACCTGGTGCAGCAGAGTTTGAAATGCATGGTGATTTAAAAAAGGTACAACAAGATAAGTAGTTTTTACTTGTCTCCTGGATTCCAGATACAAGCACCGATCCCTAAATCAAGAGGCACCCAGTAACGCTAAAAGGTGGTTACAAGAAGAGATACAGAGTCAGACTTTGGAAGGATCAAAATTAGTTAGTGCAACAGAAGAGAGAGATAAACAAATTTATTAACAACAAAAGCTAAGAGCTCATATGGCACTTGTGACGAGGCTGGAAGAGTCAAGAGCAAAGAGCTCATATGTTATGAGCTCTAGAGAAAATCTAAAAATCAATAGATTGATTTAAAAGGAAAACCAGAGTCTTAATGCCGGTTGTGATATAAAATAAGAGCTCTGAGTCACGAGGTCCTTCAAAATATCAAAATTCATTAAGATCCGGTCACCCCCATGTAAGTTATAAATACCTCATTTTTTCTAATTTTTCATCTCCCTTCAGCCCCCTAGATGGTCTAATCGAAGAAAACGACTTTATCAAGTCAATTTGTGAAGCTCCCAGACATGCCTACCAGTTTTCATCGTCCTAGCACGTCCAGAAGCACCAAACCCACCAAAGCAACCAACCCCAACCCCCTAAAGAGAGCAGATCCAGTATGGTTACGTCAATCACGTATCTATGACATCTGCTTATTCTACCCACCAAGTTTTATCCCGTTTTCTCAACTCTAAGCGTTTTCCAAGATTTCCAATTTCCCCCTCCAACTCACCCAAATGTCAGCAGATCTGGTCGGGATTTAACATAAGAGCTCTGAGACGAAAGTTCCTTTTAAATATCTAATTTCACTAAGATCCGGTAACCCGTTCTTAAGTTAAAAACACCTCAATTTTTCAAATTTTTCCAAATCAACACCCACCCCCTTCAGCTCCTCCAAAGACAACAGATCCGTTCTAATTATGTCAATCATGTATCTATAACTTTTGCTTAGTCTTCCCATCAAGTTTCATCCCGATCTCTCCAATCTAAGCGTTTTCCAAGATTTCTGTTTCCTCCCCCTCCAAACCCCCCTATGTCCCCGGATCCGATTCGGATTGAAAATTGAGCATCTGAGACATAAGATCCTTCTATCTATCAAGTTTCATTAAGATCCGATCACCCATTCATAAAATAAAGATACCTCAATTTTCACGTTTTCCGAGAATTCCGGTTTCCCCCTCCAACTCCTCCCAATGTCACCAGATCTGGTCAGAATTTAAAAGGAGAGTTCTAAAGCAAAAGATCCTTCTAAACATCAAATTTCATTTAAGATCTGATCACCGTTCGTAAGTTACACATCCCTCACTATTTCAAATTTTTCAAATTACTTCCCCCCCCCAAACTCCACCAAAGAGAGCGGATCCAGTCCAGTTATATCAGTCAAGTATCTTGGACATTTTTTTATTCTTCCCTCCAAATTTCATCCTGATCTCTCCACTTTTCCAAGATATCCGGTCCCCACGCCAACTGTCCCCCCCCCAATGACGCTGGATCCGGTCGGGATTTAAAATAAGAGATCTGAGTTACGAGGTTTTTCTAAACATGAAATTTCATTAAGATCCAAACACTCCTTTGTAAGTTAAAATACCTTATTTTTTCTAATTTTCAGAATTACCCCCCCCCCCCAAAAAAAAGAAACTTCCCTAAATGCAGCAGATCCGTTCAAGTTATGTCAATAACGTATCTATGACTTCTGCTTATTTTTCCCACCAAGTTTCATCCTGATCCCTCCACTCTAAGCGTTTTCCAAGATTTTAGGTTCTCCCACCCAACTCCCCCCAATGTCAACGGATCCGGTCCGGTTACGTCAGTCACGTATCTTAGACTTGTTTTTATTCTTCTCACCAATTTTCATCCTGATCTCTCAGCTTTAAGTGTTTTCAAAGATTTCTGGTTCCCCCCAACTCCCCCCCCAATGATTCTGGATCCGGTCGGGATTTAAAATAAGAGGTCTGAGTTACGAGATCCTTCTAATATGAAATTTCATTCAGATCCGATCACTCTTTCGTCAGTTAAAAATACCTCATTTTTTCTAATTCTTCAGAATTAACCCTCGACCCCTCAGCTCCCCCAAATAGAGCGGTTCCTTTCCGATTATGTCAATCAAGTATCTAGGGCTCCTGCTTATTTTTCCCACCAAGTTTCATCCCGATCCCTCCAATCTAAGCGTTTTCCAAGATTTTAGCCCCCCCCCCAACTCACCCCAATGCCACCAGATCCGGTCAGGATTTAAAATAAAAGCTGAAACACAATATCCTTGTACATATCAAATTTCATTAAGATCCGATCACCCGTTCGTAAGCTAAAAATACCTGGTTTTTTCTATTTTTTCGATTTAACCGTCCCCCTCAGATGTTCAATCGGGGAAAC
Source organism: Artemia franciscana (assembly GCF_032884065.1). Lineage (NCBI taxonomy): Eukaryota > Metazoa > Arthropoda > Branchiopoda > Anostraca > Artemiidae > Artemia > Artemia franciscana. Next base: position 42,857,312 of record NC_088863.1, on the reverse strand, counting down.
GACAATTTCTAATTTAATCTGGTCTGGTTCCTGATACGCCTGCCAAATTTCATCGTCCTAGTTTACCTGGAAGTGCCTAAACTAGCAAAACCGGAACCGACAGACCGACAGAATTTGCGATCGCCATATGTCATTTGTTCATCTTTCAAAAATCATCGAGGAAACCCAAAACGAAAGAGAGGAGGCACAGCAAGTTTGATTGGCTGCCTGTTTGATTCGCAGCTTCAAAGGTTAGAAACAAGAGTAAGCAGATAATATTGATCAAAAATTGGAAAGGTACATGAGTGAGGCTGTCATTGACAGGAAAAAAGCTGTCCATTAGAATGGTGGCGAAATAATAGAAGCCATTTCAAAAGACTAGCACAGCTTGCTTGGAAGTATCTCTGTTTTATACCCTCTTCTATCCCAGGCGAAAGAGTTCTCAGAACAGTCGGGAAGATTTATGATGACAAACGAAGGTCTCTGAAAGTAGCAAATGCTCAAAAGTTGTGCTTTCTGCATTAAAACTTGCCCCAGTTGGACTGAACTTATAAAGCATTGTCTGTACTTTTGTCCAAAATCTATTTTGTTTATTTTTCTTCATCTTTCTAAATAAATCTTTTTGCATTATTTGGAATCAACAGTGGGCAGATATGGGCAGAGAATGCAGCATAATGAATACGGGCAGAGAATGCAGGGTTTAAACTTTAGGTAAGGTTTTTTTTTCGGAGGGGAATTAATTGGCAAATTATATACCCCAGTCACTACGATCTTCATCAGTCGGTTCTACAGGGGCATATTCTACTATGACTGATACTCTGCACTTTTTAGTCATAAAATGAGTGACTAGCATTATAATACCTTCCCAAGCTACACAAGACTTGGCAGCTTCCTTACTCATCATGAGCCCTACTCCCTTCCTATGCTTCTCCTCCTAGCTTCTTGGGTGAATAAATTCTATATCATAAAATCTCATGCTTCCTACCCCTGGGATAGAGTTTCTGAAACTCCTAAAAAAAAGTCCACTGCGTCCACTCTGAAACTCTCAATTGCATTACTTGAACTCATACAATTCCTGGCCAATTAAAAATGCATACAAATTTTCAATTATTCTATTAACGGCTATATATTCAATTTGGAAGATCGTAATATTTCAGTTGTATCTACCATATCGTTAAGACCCAATGCGTAAGTATTAATCTTTCGAAGTGAGTATCTTAATAAATACTTCAAGTATTCGCATTAAGTAGAAATCTTTTTGCATTATTTGGAATCAACAGTGGGCAGATATGGGCAGAGAATGCAGCATAATGAATACGGGCAGAGAATGCAGGGTTTAAACTTTAGGTAAGGTTTTTTTTCAGAGGGGAATTAATTGGCAAATTATATACCCCAGTCACTACGATCTTCATCAGTCGGTTCTACAGGGGCATATTCTACTATGACTGATACTCTGCACCTTTTAGTCATAAAATGAGTGACTAGCATTATAATACCTTCCCAAGCTACACAAGACTTGGCAGCCTCCTTACTCATAATGAGCCCTACTCCCTTCCTATGCTTCTCCTCCTAGCTTCTTGGGTGAATAAATTCTATATCATAAAATCTCATGCTTCCTACCCCTGGGATAGAGTTTCTGAAACTCCTAAAAAAAAGTCCACTGCGTCCACTCTGAAACTCTCAATTGCATTACTTGAACTCATACAATTCCTGACCAATTAAAAATGCATACAAATTTTCAATTATTCTATTAACGGCTATATATTCAATTCGGAAGATCGTAATATTTCAGTTGTATCTACCATATCGTTAAGACCCAATGCGTAAGCATTAATCTTTCGAAGCGAGTATCTTAATAAATACTTCAAGTATTCGCATTAAGTAGACAGAGGTTTATATGTATCAGTTTGGGTTAACAAATCCTATGAAAGTGACACATATACAAGGTGGGGAGGGCACCGGCAGAAAATTTTCCAGGGGGGGGGGGGCAGACGGCAAAATAGCAGTGGCAGTTTGGTGACAGGGAATATGTTTCAGGATTTTTTTTTTTTTCGTAAGAATAAATTTATTTTTGAGTAAATTTTAAACGACAAAGATTCCTGGAAAAGTGATCAATTTATTTAACCAATAGCATATTTAATTGTTATACATTTAACCTTAAAAGAAAATCAAACTCAACCAAAATTACAGAACGATTTATTGCTTACGAATATTATAACAGATGTAGACTTGTCTTTATGCAATTTTTTATGTCCTAGAATACTTTACACAAGGAGTAGAGACACTCAAAATCATCCTGCCTGCATAAACACCAAGTTTGGATTTTATATGGACCATTTATTCTACCCCTCGAACTTAAATCCCTTATATATTCAGACATAAAAAAAACATAGCGAAAGAAAAACAAAATCTAAACTTACTATCCAGCTGTCAAATTGACCCTCTTCCTTTTTATTGTCTTATTCAACAAAATAAAATGAAAACTTTCAAAAAACAAAAATCATAACAAGAGAATTTTATCAAATAGTTTGTGATGAAAACTGGAATTAAGAAGTAACTTTGACCAATATTCACCAAAACTAAAAATGGAATTCTCATGACAATTGCTACACAGGCAGTAATGGCTTTTTATTCTGATTCTAAATATATAAAATTCTTTCAGTTTATTGTTACCCACCAAAGATCTGAGAAAATTTGTGTGATTTTTGAAAAAAAGGGAGACACCTCCCAGAAAGCAAGCGATCTTATTGAAAATTCCTTTACTAGATACACATTGTCGGAGAACCCTATCGTAGAGGTTTCAAGCTCCAATCTTCAAAATGTGGAATTTCACGGTTTTTTGTCTGTGTTTTTTTTTAGAAAAAACATCGGCAATGGATTTTTATTTTTTCTGTATTTTCCCATGGGTGATTGTATCAAACCGAAAGTCCAAGATAATTGGAAGGGAATTCATTCAAACGTATATTTAAAGCTCTTTTTTAAAAGACCGTACAGATTGCGTCAGGGGAAAGTCTTATTTTCTGCCATTTTAGGGTACCAAACTATGACTTTACCCCAAAGAGGACGAATTTGCTATCAATTTGAAATTCTGAGAAGCTAATTGATTTAAAAGTATCAATAACTATACTTTAGGCTTCCCAGCTACAAAAGCAGTAATGCCACAAGGTGGCAGTTCTGAATTCCACCAAGTTGATTTGCTTTGTTTGTAATAGAATTAGGCTACGTTTGGTGATCTGTAATTGCGTATCAGCTATATTGAGGAAAGAGTGAGTCATTGTTTAGGTGGGGAAAGGGGAAATTCCTAAAAAAGCACATTTTAATTGGCAAACCTCTTACTCTTCATGAGGCTTCAGATAAATGTTAAAAGAGGTAGGGGGTTTAAGAATTAATTAAAATGTTTCTCTGTGCAGCTAAAATGTTACATTCCCATATCTACCAGCACAGAGGTGGAAAAGGCAAGGCGTGTCATCATCAGCCCCACCAGGGAATTTCTTTAGGGTGGCAATAACTGCTAGGAACTTAGTTTTCAGCAATTTTAAATGGTAAGATTTTCTTTTTTTGTTTATATGAATTATTTCAATATATTTAAACAAATGTATGAAATAAAATTCACAGATAAGAAAATCTTATTGTAGAAATTGTGATGGCTTCAGTTACGTAGAAGATCAAAAGTCTCCCAGAATTTCCATCCATACAAAAAATAATATTCCTTTTCATCCAGCTGAAATTCTTTAATAGTGATATTAACTAGAATTTTTGCCAAAATTACTATCCATTGCCGATTTTTAAAGTATATACAAATTTTATCCAAACTTGAAATTGCAAATTTAAACTTAGGTCGCTAATAATCAACGTACAACTATTGATTTACACATTTTAAGAGCAATTAACTAGGGATTTAAGAAACAAGTACTTCAAATTATACCTTGGTTAGGCCTGGGTATGATTTGGAAAACAATAAGAAATTAAATAAAAAAGAGCTTTTCAACTGAAAGCAAGGAAAAGATTTGAAACCTATTTGAACAGATTTTTCTTTATATGAAGGGGACTGTCTCCTCCTTAGCTCCTTACTCTTTACTGTAAAGTTTTGCTTTTTTTCCAAATTTTTTAAAGAAAATTTGCAATTGGAAAAAAAAGATTTTTCAAAGCACTAGAAACCTTTGTTTAATGAGCATGGTGTTGAGAAGGGGACAGTCCCCTTTATAAACGAGGTAATTTATATTTGTTCCAAGTTTTAAACTTGTTCCTCACTTTAGTTCAAAAACCTTTTCTATTTCTTTAATTACCTTTCATAAAACTGTTAAGTTTTATGAATACAAAACTTTTGGTAACGCTGAAAAACACGATAAATGTTTCAATGATCTCTGTTCGGATTTTGATGGATAATCAAAAGGTTCGTGGTAAGGAACTGTAAGTAAGGAGCGACCCGGCTCAATAGTAACCGAAACTCTAAAAAACTGAATTTTGATACTAATAGATATACCAAAAGAATTGACTTATTATGGTAATTACAAAGATTAAAATTTCATTGAGTTTAGTCTCATCCATCAAAAGCTACGAGCCTGAGACAATGTGTCTGATTTTCAAAACAAGAGCTAAGAGCTCATTTGGCACTTGTGACGAGGTTGGAAGAGCCAAGAGCTCATATGTTATGAGCTCTAGCAAAATTATAAGAATCAATATATTTCTTTAAAAGGAAAATCAGAGGCTTAATGCCGATCGGGATTTAAATTAAGAGTTCTGAATCACGAGGTCCTTCTAAATATCAAAATTCATTAAGATCCAATCACCCACTCGTAAGTTACAAAATACCTCAGTTTTTCTAATTTATCCTTTCCCTTCAGCCCCCCAGATGGTTGAATCGGGGAAAACGACTTTATCAAGTCAATTTGTGCAGCTCCCTGACACGTCTACCAATATTCATCGTCCTCGCACGTCCAGAAGTACCAAACTCGCCAAAGCACTGAACCCCACCACCTAACTCCACCAAAGAGAGCGGATCCAGTCCGGTTACGTCAATCACGTATCTACGATATTTATGAGCGTTTTCCAAGATTCCTGGTTTCCCCCACCAACTCCCGCCAATGTCAAAAGATCTGGTCCGGATTTGAAATAAGAGCTCTGAGACATGAGTTCCTTCTAATATAAAATTTTATTAAGGTCCGGTCACCCGTTCTTAAGTTAAAATTACCTCAATTTTTTTGATTTTTCCAAACTAACAACCCCTAGCTCCCTCAAAGAGAACGGATCCGTACCAATTATGTCAATTTCGTATCTATAACTTGTGCTTATTCTTCCCATTAAGTTTCATTCCGATCTCTCCACTCTAATGGTTTTCAAAGATTGCCAGTTTCCAAGATTTCTGTTTCCCTCCTCCAATCCTTTATGTCCCCGGATCCGATTCGAATTGAAAATGGAGCATTTGAGACAAAAGATTCTTCTATATATCAAGTTTCAATATGATCCGATCACCCATTCGTGAGATACCTCGATTTTCACATTTTCCAAGAATTCCGGTTTCCCCCTCCAACTCCCTTCAATGTAACCAGATCTGGTGGAGATTTAAAATGAGGTTTCTAATGCACAAAATCCTTCTAGATATCAAATTTCATTAAGATCTAATTACCCGTTCGTAAGTTACAAATACCTCATTTTTCTAATTTTTCCGAATTACTCCCAATCCCCAACTCGTTTTCAACCCGCTTTAAGCGTTTTCCAAGATGTCCTAATGACACTGGATCCAGTCAGAATTTAAAATAAGAGATCTGAGTTTCGAGGTCCTTCTAAATATGAAATTTCATTAAGACAATGACTCTTTCGTAAGTCAACAATATCTCATTTTTTCTAATTTTTCAGAATTAACCTTCCCCCCAACTCCCCCAAAGAGAGAAGATCCGTTCCGGTTATGTCAATACCGTATCTAGGATTTGGGCTTATTCTTCCAACCAAGTTTCATCCCGATCCCTCCCCTCTAAGCGTTTTCAAAGATTTTAGGTTCCGCCCCCCCCCCCCCAGTTTCTGCTTCACCGGATCCGGTCGGGATTTAAAATAAGAGCTCTGAGACACGATATCCTTCTAAACATTAAATTTCATTAAGATCTGACCGCTCTTTCGTAAGTTAAAAATACTTAATTGTTTTAACTTTTCAGAATTAACCCTCCTCCCCCAAAGAGAGCGGATCCGTTCCGGTTATTTCAATAACGTATCTAGGACTTATGATTATTTTACCACCAAGTTTCATCCCGATCCGTCCACTCTAAGCGTTTTCCAAGATTTTAAGCCCCCCTTCCAACTCCCCACAATGTCACCGGATTCAGTCGGGATTTAAATAGGAGCTCTGAGGCACGATATCTTTCCAAAAATCAAATTTCATTAAGATCTAATCACTACTTCGTAAGTTAAAAATACCTAATTTTTTCTAATTTTTCAGAATTAACACCCCCCCCCTTCCCCCAAAGAGAGAGGATATGTTCCTGTTATGTCAATCACGAATCTAGGACTTATGCTTATTTTTCCCACCAAGTTTCATCCAGATCCCTCAACTCTAAGCGTTTTCCGAGATTTTAGGTCCCCCCTCAATTCCCCCTAATGTCACCGGATCCAGTTGGGATTTAAAATAAGAGCTCTGAGACACGATATTCTTCCAAACTTCAAATTTCACTAAGATCCGATCACTCCTTCGTAAATTAAAAATACCTCATTTTTTCTAATTTTCAGAATTAACCCCCCCCCCTCCAACTCCACCAAACAAAGCAGATCCATTCCAGTTATGTCAATCACGTATCTAGGACTTCTGCTTATTTTTCCCACAAAGTTTCGTCTCGATCCCTCCATTCTAAGCGTTTTCCAAGATTTTAGGTTCCCCCCAACTCCCCCAATGTCCCCAGATCTGGTCGGGATTTAAAATAAGAGCTCTGAGGCACGACATCTTTCTAAACATCAAATTTCATTAACATCCTATCAACCGTTCGAAAGTTAAAAATACTTCATTTTTTCTATTTTTTCCGAATTAACCGACCCAACACGCACCCACCCCCAGATGGTCAAATCGCGAAAACGACTATTTCTTATTTAATCTGGTTCGGTCCCTGATACTCCTGCCAAATTTTATCGTCCTAGCTTACCTGGAAGTGCCTAAAGTAGCAAAACCGGGACCGACAGACAGACCAACAGACCGACAGAATTTGCGATCGCTATATGTCACTTGGTTAATACCAAGTGCCATAAAAGGGGGGAAAGACTCCCTTAAAGTCATAGATTTTTAATGAAAATTATAACATCAGTTTCAGCATATCAAAGAGCCTTATTGCAGATGTTTCAAGCTCATATCTGAAAAAATGTAGAATTTTGTAATTTTTGCCAGAAGAAAGATCACGGATGCGTGTTTATTTGTTTTTTGTTTTTCCCCAGTGGTGATCGTATCGACCCAAAGGGCCTAAAATGTCGGTAGGGGGCTCATTCTAACGGAAATGAATGGTTCTAGTGCCTTTTTTAAGTGGTCAAGAAAATTGGAGGACAACTAGGCCCCCTTCCACGCCACTTTTCCCAAAATCGTCCGATCAAAATTTTGAGATGGCTTTTTTGTTCAGCATAGTTAAAAAGCCCAATAACTGTGTCTTTGGAGATAAATTGACCCCCCTAGGGGAAGGTTTTTATGCAATAAAATTTACTCATTGTTTTGGGAAGTATACATACATTTTTTTGGGTTGAGAGAAGATGACGAATTTTTGGTTGGGAGGATTTTGCACAGGCAGAATTTCCATGGAGAAGGAAGCTTCCGATGGTGCACTGTTTCAGGGAAGATTTTACACTGGGTGAGTTCCCCAGAATTCCTATAGATAAATTCATTATACTTCTTGCTTTCTCTATGCCGATTCAAGTTCACGCGTGGAGATGTTAAGGGTAATTGTCCGGGATAAATTTTTGCAAGGATTGAATTCTCCAGAGGATATCCCAGTGGGGAGGAGGATTTTTACATGGAGGTGGAGCCAGGGATCATGGGTTATTTAAAAAAACGATCAGATATTAAATAATAAAACAAGTTTTTCAACCGAAAGCAAGGAGAAACACTAAAACTTAAAACGAACAGAAATTATTACGTATATGAGGGGGATTGCCCCCTCTTCAACACCTCGCTCTTCACACTAACGTTTAAATTTTGTCCCTATTCTTTAACAAGAGACAAGAGCTCATATGGCACAAGTGACGAGGTCCTGGCACGTCAAGAAGCACCAAATTCGCCAGAGCACAAGAAATCCCTCCAACTCTCCCAAAGAGAATGGATCCTGTCCGGTTATGTCAATATCTAGAACTTGTGCTTATTCTCAAACTGTGCAATTCTGTTCGGTTATGTCAATCACGTATTTAGAACTTGTGCTTATTCTTACCATCAAGTTTCATTCCGATCTCTCCACTCTAGGCGTTTTCCAATATTTCGTTTTCAAGATTCCCGTTTCCCCTCCACCCCCAATGTCCCCAGATCCAATCTGAATTGAAAATGAAGCATCTGAGACATTATATCTTTCCACATATCGTAAAATAAACATACCTTAATTTTCATGATTTCCCCTCCCTTTAGCCCCCACTCCCCAGATAGTCAAATCGGGAAGTAACTGTTATCAAGTCAATTTGTGCAGGTACCTGACACGCCTGCCAATTTTCATCGTCTTAGCACGTCCAGAAGCACCGAACTCACCAAACCACAGAACCCCTCCCCCCCAACTCCCCCAAACAGAGATGATTCAGCCAGTTATTTCAATTACGTATACAGGACATGTGCTTATTCTTCCCACCAAGTTCCATCTCGATCTCTCCACTCTTTTCCAAGATTTCCCGTTTCCCCCTTAACTTCCCACAATGTCACCGGATCCGGTTGGGATTTAAAACAAGAGCTTTGAGAGCTAAGGTCCTTCTAAATATCAAAATTCATTAAGATCTGATAACCCGTTCGTAAGTTAAGAATACCTCATTTTTTCTAATTTTTTCAAATTGACCGTCCCTCCACTCCCCCCCCCCCAAGATGCTCAAATCGTGGAAGCTACTATTTCTAATTTAATCTGGTCTGGTCCCTGATACTCCTGCCAACTTTCCATCCTAGCTTATATGGAAGCGCCAGAACAAGCAAAACCGAAACCGAGAGACCAACAAACCGACCAACCGACCGACAGACCAACGGACAAAAATTGCTATCATTATATGGCACTTGGCCGAAGAACAAGTGCCATAAGAACGACTCCTGAATCACAAGGGTCGTTTAATTAGAATAATAAGTAACTTTTTTAAAGTGCCAAAAAACCGTAGCTTGAAGAGTGAAGTGTGGAGGAAGAGGGCAACCCCCTCATAAACTAATAATTTTCGTTCGTTTTAAGTTTTAATGTTACTCCCTACTTTCAATGGAAAAAACTTGTTTGTTTTATTTAATTAAGCTTAGAGACAAACATTTTTCTAAATGCAATGGAAAAACTATGCCAATTAAAGTAAAAGTATACAAAAATGAAAAAATAAAGTAATTACAAAAACCTCCCAGCATTCAGTTCTATTGAGCAATGTCGAAGTATTGGACGGGTATTTCTTAAAATATCGACAGCTTTGAACTTGGTTATTAAACATCGAAATATTTAATGTCTTTAGAAAGCGTTTATAAAAAAAAAGGTAACGCATTATCAAATTAGTTAGTTCAAAATAAAATACTAAAACTAAGATTAAGAAAATCAAACAAAAATTTTTAATTCGATATTTTTAATTTAATTTTGAATACCAAAAACAAATTTATTCAACACATAAAAATTAAATCTTTTTCAAAGTGACAACTAGATAAACACAATCACTCCTGAAAAAAAATGATAATAAAACACAAAAACGCTTCCGTTCACGGGGAAAACACAGAAATTCCCAGCATTCCGTTCAGAGGAAATATTTCTGATTACAGTAGGCTACCTTCAAATATCAGCTCATGGGTACTCTTGCAATGTAAGCAAAAGTTGACGACATATTTTTACGAAAATTGCCCCTTATTAAGCTGTTTTCCTTGTGTTTTTTATAATTATACGAACTTTCTTGTGTACTAATAACTACACCAATTACTAATAAAAAAAAATATACTTATTTAGGATCACAATACAAAGCTGATTCTTTGACTGAAACTTATCAATTGTTAGGCAATCATACTTTCGTTATTGACAAGGATCGTTATTTACTTACCATTCATTACTATGAGGAGTTTGAATTTTTTTTTTTGTTACTCCAACCAAATCAAATAGAGAGAATGTTTGCGAAAAACTGGAAAGGGGTCAATCAGTCACAAATTAGAACTTATATTTTCCTTATTAAGGGTCAAAGCCTATTGGCCGGCAGACAACAATGGAGCAGCTCACATTTTCCCCATGGTTTTTCCCTATTCTGCTCTCTTTCCTTTGGTTTCTTTTTTCTATGGCCCCTCCCCCTGCCGGCACCCATGGTGGGGATGGGATAGAGTTGAATATAAATAGGCAAATGTCTTTCTACTCAGGGTACATTTCAGAAAAATAAGTTTGTTGTAGATCTCGCATATTCTCTTCGTAATATTTTCAATTGGAAGCAGGCGGGGAAATATTTATTGCCTATGAACTTGGTCTAGTAGCTAGGCCTAACTAGAGGTATCACTAGCCAAAATGTTCGGGGAGGGGGGCAATGGAATTTCGTCGACTGGCCGGTCATTCTTAACGACTGATTTTGGTGATATTGATTTTAAAATTACCCAATTTTGTCCTTTCAAACAGTTCGTGGTAACGAACTGTAGTAAGGAGCGACCCCACTCAATAGTAAACGAAACTCTAAAAAACAGAATTTCGATGCTAAAAGATATATCAAAAGAATCAGATTTTTATGCTGATTTTAAATATATAAGTTTCATCAAATTTAGTCTTTGTCATCAAAAGTTACGAGCCTGAGAAAATTTGCCTTATTTTGGAAAATAGGGGGTAACACCCCCAAAAAGTCAGAAGATCTTAACGAAAATCGCACCATCGCATTCAGCGCATCAGAGAACCCTATAGAAAAAATTTCTAGGTCCAATCTACAAAAATGTGGAATTTCGTATTTTTTGCCAGAAGACAAATCACGGGTGCATGTTTATTTGTTTGTTTGTTTTTGTTAGTTTTTTTTTCCCAGGGGTCATCGTATCGACCAAGTGATCCTAGAGTGTTGCAAGAGGGCTCATTCTAGCGGAAATGAAAAGTTCTAGTGCCCTTTTTAAGTGACCAAAAAAAGTCAACGGATCAAAATTTTGAGATAGCCATTTTGTTCCGCATAGTCGAAAACCATAATAACTATGTCTTTGGAGATGACTTACCCCCCGCAGTCTCTGGGGGAGGGGTTGCAAGTTACAGACTTTGACCAATGTTTACATACAGTAATGGTTACTGGGAAGTGTACCGACTTTATCAGGGGGATTTTTTTGGTTTGGGTGTGGGGTTCAGGGGAGGGGGCTATATGGGAGGATCTTTCCTTGGAGGAATATTTCATGGGGGAAGAGAAATTCAATGAAAAGGGCGCAGGATTTTCTAGCATTACTTTTAAAAAAACAAAACAATGAAAATATAAACATGAAAAAGTTTTTTTTAATTGAAAGTAAGGAGAGGCATTAAAACTTAAAACGAACAGAGATTATTACGCATATGAGGGGTTCTAAAAGTACTTTAGCATAAAGAGCGAGGTATTTAGGAGGAGATAAATACTTCGCTCATTATGCTAAAATTTTTTTAAGTAATTTCAACTATTTATTCTACGGCCTTTCTGATTCAGGTCTCATTTTTAAAGAATTGGGACAAAACAAGATTTAGTGTGAAGAGCGAGGTATTAACGAGGGGACCAACCCCCTCATATATATAATCAAAAATATAAGAATATAAAAGTTTGTTACGTAAGTTAATTCTTAAGTTACGTATATTTTTTTACTAATAAAAACGTTCGTTAAAAAGGAGCGACCCGGCTCAATAGTAAACGAAATTCTAAAAAACGGAATATTGATGCTAAAATATACATCAAAAGAATCGGATTTTCATGCTGATTTTACATATATAAATTTCATCAAATTTAGTCTTCAATATCAAAAGTTAGGAGCCTGAGAAAATTTGCCTTATTTTGGAAAATAGGGGAAAATACCCCGTAAAGTCATAGAATCTTAACGAAAATCACACCATCGCATTCGGCGTATCAGAGAACCCTATAGAAAAAATTTCAAGCTCCTATCTACAAAAATGTGAAATTTTCAATAAAAAATTGATGACAATAAGTAGCGACCCGGCTCAATAGTAACTAAAACTCTAAAAAATGGAATTTTGATGCCAATAGTTACATCAAAAGAATCGCATTTTAATGCTGATTTTAAATATTAGATTAGTCTTATCCGTCAAAAGTTACGAGCCTGAGAAAATTTGCCTCATTTTAGAAAATAGGGGGAAACACCCCCTAAAAGTCATACGATCCTAACGAAAATCACGCCGTCAGATTCAGCGTATCAGAGAACCTTATAGTACAAGTTTCAAGCCCTTATCGATAAAAATGTGGGATTTCACATTTTTTGCAAGAAGACAAATCACGGATGCGTGTTTATTTGTTGTTTTTTTTTATCCAGGGGATGATCGTATCGACTCAGTGGTCCTAGAATGTCGCGAAAGGGCTCATTCTAACCGAAATTAAAAGTTCTAGTGCCTTTTTTAAGTGACCAAAAAATTGGAGGGCACCTAGGCCCCCTCCCACACTCATTTTTCCCCAAAGTCACCGGATCAAAATTCTGAGATAGCCATTTTATTCACCATAAGCGAAAAACCTAATAACTATGTCTTTGGGGACGACTTACTCCCCCGCAGTCCCCGTGGGATGGGCTGCAAGTTACAAACTTTGACCTGTGTTTACATATAGTAATGGTTACTGGGAAGTGTACGTAAAGAGCGAGGCGTTGAGAAGGAAAAGCCCCTTTCATATACGGAGTGATTTCTGTTCGTTTTAAGTTTTAATGTCGCTCCTTACTTTCATTTAAAAAAACTTGTTTTTTTTTTGTTTAATACAGACTGAAACTGATCTTCTTTCATTGGTTGTACATCACATATTTCAACCAGCCCGTTGAAATTCGCCTACCACAACTTCACTCCACTATTTGACAAACTCATTTTTTTATCTGACTGGCTGAAAACACTGGGAGAGTGGCATCCCCTCCCCCCGTGCGTGACATACCTACCAACAACTATAGTACATGATACCGGCCTTGCGATCAAGAACGTGTTCACTAAGCGCATATCAGAAGCTTTTCTCGTCTGAAGTACCTTTAAGGGGCATTTTTTAAAAATCTAATTTAAATAACAAAAAGCCAAACTCAAAGGCTGAACCAGGCTAATTTAAAAAATGACATAGCTCTTTATTCCGAAAAAGCAAGTAACAGTTTATTCAAAGAAAGTTTTGAAAAAGTTGTCAAAAAATCAAACTTTAGCGTCAAGAGCGAGAGTTGACTAAGGGACAAGCCTCATCTAAATTACAATTTCTGTTCGTTTTAAGCTTTAATATTGCTCCTTACTTTTAATTGTGAACAGTTGTTTATTTTTATTTAATTTCTAACGTTTTTAGAATCACGTCAGGAAATCCCCCCCGTGTAATATTCATCCTGGAAAATTCCCCCCAGAATTTCCTCCCGTGGAAAATTTATACGACGGAAAATCCCCATCTCCTCGCACGAAATCATCCCGAAAAATGTTCGTATATCTCCCAATAGCAAATACTACATGTGAACAATATAGGTAAATTGCGTAACTTATAGCCCTTTCCCCAAAGACTATGAAGGGTCATGTCATTACTAAAACTTAACAAAAATAGAATGGCTACAATTTTAATCGAAGGTCTTTGGGGAAAAAATTGGGCACTTGAACTTTTGATTTCCATTTGAATGAACTCTCTCTCGATCTTCTAGGAAAATTGGATCGATTCATCAACACTGGTGAAAAAAATAAATTAATATAAAAACATACATCCGTGACCTTTTTTCTGCCAAAAAATACAAAATTCCACATTTTTGTATATAGGAGCTTGAAACCACTATAGTAAGGTTCTCTGATACACTGAATCTGCTGATGCAATTTTTGATAAGATCATTTGACTTTTTAGGAGTTTTCCCCCCTCCTTTCAAAATTTAGGCAAATATTCTCAGGTTTGTAGCTTTTGATGTACAGCATTAAACTTAATGAACTTTATATTTTTGGGATCACCATAAAAAGCAAATTCTTTTGAAGCATCTAATGTCATTTCAATTCTGTTTTTTAGAGTTTTGGTTACTATTGGGCCGATTTACTCCTAGACAGTCAAACAGTTCGCGGTAACGAACTGTTTGACTACGTGACTTCTCAGAAACAAATGCGCCACGGTGAAGTATTACTTCCACCTCAACTGGGAACCTCAATATGTAGTCTTTATATTTTTTTAACCAAATAGCTATCTTAATATTTATAATCGATAGCAACTTGGTCCTCCATGAGCCCAAATATTAGCTGGGTGCCACAAATTGGTAGAAAATACCACATTCCCATGGCACAATCTTTTTGATCACTTTTGAAGGACAATATAACTTTTAATCCGTTTGAATATACCCTTTTGTGATCATCTAAGACCATCGATTTGATACGATCACTCCTGCACCTGGGAAACAAATAAACACGCATCTTCTGGGAAAATATACAAACTTCAACGTTTTTCTAGATATGAGCTAGAAACATCGACAGTAGGGTTCTCAAATACGCCGAATCTTATGGTATAATTTTTTTTAAGATAAAAGATCTCTTTGATTTTCTTTAAGATAATCTAACCTTTTCGAGATGTTTTCCTTATTCATAGAAAAAAATCAGGCAAATTTCCTCAGGGTTGTAGTGTTTGATGTCGTTTGAAACAACCAGTTCTATTCATATACTAATTGTTTTGAAAATTCCTTGCTTAAAGGTTTAGGTTAATATTGGCCCAAAAAGCTCCTTGATTTTAAGCCATTTAAATAAATGTATGCAAAACCCATGTGTTTTAAAACACATGTGCAATTGATCAAAACAAAACCCTTCGTTTCTTTATTATTTTTATTTCTCTTACTTTCTCGTCGGCTACTGAATTTTACGCGTCGAAAAGGGTGGAGAATATTCCGCGGGGTGGAATTTTCAGGGGAAAGGGTATAAGCCGGACTCCCATTTTTGTAAACATATAAAGAAAACAGTTCTTTTGCTCAATTTTACGCAAAGCTGAAAAAACATTAATTGAACGAAATGCACTACAAATTAACTGTTAATTATTTGTCGATGTTTTTTCGTTTTTTGTTTTGTGTCAAGGGGTGTCACATCTCCATTTGAGCAACAATTTTGACATTTTTCTTTTACTCTATTTTCAAGAGTTTTCGTGTTTGGATAAGCTTGACTTTATTAACTTCTATGGAGACAAGATTTAAAGAGAAAGTAACTTTTTGTGTGTTTGTTTCTTCTAGAAACTAAAAGTTAAGGTTAGAGGTAAATAAAGCTAGCAAAGAATATTAGCTCTTTTTTGGTTTTAACTTTCCTGAGACATCAAAAATAAAATAAAATTAAAACAAAAGTGCAGAAGAGAGAATAAGCGGTATGCTGAAAATAATAAACAGGCCACAACAAAAAAAAAGTAATTCAAAGATAGAATACCAAACTATTAAAATTAATTTAAATAAACAAAAAGTAACAACAATTGTTTAAACAAATTAAATGTCAGTGGGGTATTTTATTCCTTGAAGTAACACCATAATAGTTTTGTGTAATATAATTTATTTTTAAATTTAGCTTATTTTTGGTGTGAATTTTTTGAATGTAATGGAGACAAGGCTTCAAATAATTAGGTGGAGTGTAGAAAATGTTGTGGAAGGCTGGTTCATGTCCAGTCCCAAAAGCCAGCCTATTACCTGGTTATTCATTTTGGAGTTAATTGACGGGTTTTGCCAGAAAAGGGTTTAGATTTCTTTTTTTTATCTGAACAAGAGTGGCCAATTTCTTTTACTTCACCTTTTTTTTACAATAATACACACATAACTCAAATATAATTTTTATGTTCAAAGCATCATATGCACTCATGGTCCCTTATGCACTTTAAGCGCCATGTACCCCTAGGGCCACTTATGCACTTTCAGTGCCATTTACCCCCGGAGACCCTTATGCACTTTAAGTGCCATTTACTCCAACCATTCCTAAAATTCATACAGCGTTATCTTTGCTTTCGGGGATAATAATATTTCCAGGAAATACAGCTTGCCAACTGTTATTTCTCGATGAAATGGGCCTTTGGATACAAAAACCATGTACACAGTATCTTGCGTAGGGCCTCATGTCATGGATACATTTGAATGCCAAAATACATGATATAAAAGAATGGGAATTGGGCCTAGTTATTATCAATTGATAAACTGATTTTGATCAAGGTATCACAGAAGTTTCAAAGATGTTTGGTGTTTTCGATTGTGGATACATTTGTTTAAAGAACTCCTGGTGTGGTTTAGTCTTTGAGTATGCATTTTTATTGCTGTATATGGACTTTAGTGAAGTGTCCTCCTATCACTGGCATGTCAATTATAATATACACGTCTAAAATAGAGACTTGTGGAGTACTACATTGCACCGGGATTCTATGACAGAGTGATTCCCCCATTCTATGAGGCTGGGAAGGAACTAAATACTATTTAAGGGAAAGTAAAAGAAATATTCAGTTTTATAGAGTGTATGCCCTGTAAAGGCATACACTGTACAGTGTAAAGGGAAATGTATCCACTGATAAATTTTTAATTGAAAAGTGTATGCCAAATATTCCCATATTCAATTTAGAATATTTCAACTGTCCCACATATCCGTATATAATACATAACCCTGACGACAAGATACGATTTTTTAGTACATGGATTCCTACACAAATTTCTTCCCGGAATATGTGTAGTAAACATTCTTGGAAAAGGAAGAACGAAACCAGCCGTATAAATTGGGACCACACCAAGTAAATAATGAATGGTAATAAGTAGCAGATGTTTTTAACTCTACCATTCCCCCATCCCTACCCAATGGCCTTTTTAAAGCCAAGGTTTTATGAGCTTTTTCCGAACTTAACAAAAACCCTCACATATCACCTTATGGATTTAAAGCCTATTTAAAGCTCAGCTTTTATTAGCCTTTTTTGTATTTGCCAAAAACCCTGACATATCACCTTATGAATTAACAATTAAATAAAATGAGTAGTATCCTGTTAATACCGATGACTACGCCCATAAGCACTACTCATAATGTAATGGTCCCAAGCACAGAGGTTTTACAGTACCGGGCTAACGCATTAGTTTGAGTCCCCATGTACCCATCCAGGGTGCTATGTCCCCCTTCAGGGCCCCAATACCTCCAGCCTCAATTTTTTCAACTTTGATTTTTTTTTCCACTTTTTATTGGGACAAGGAATTATTTTGGTACTTTATATAGGATTTTATATAGAAATATATTTGGATTAAGAAAGTTTTTCTTTTTTTAAAAGTCTTAAAATAACATTAAGTATACTTATAACAACAGAAATTCACTTGTGATATTTTCGAAACACAAAATGGATATGATACAGATATGTTATTCATGATTTTTACTATAAGAACAAGAGCTAAAAGCTCATATGGCACTTGTGACGAGGTCGGAAGAGCCAAGAGCTCATATGACACGAGCTCTGGCAATTTCTAAGAATCAATAGATTGCTTTAAAAGGAAAATCAGAGGCTTAATGCCGGTCAGGATTTAAAATAAGAGTTCTGGGTCACGAGCTCCTCCTAAATATCAGAATTCATTAAGATCCCATCACCCGCTCGTAAGTTAAAAATACCTCAATTTTTCTAATTTTTCCTCTCCCTTCAGCCCCCTAGATAGTCAAATCGGGGAAACGACTTTATCAAGTCAATTTGTGCAACTCCCTGACACGCCTACCACTTTTCATCGTCCTAGCACGTCCAGAAGCACCAAAATCGCCAAAGCACTGAACCCCACCCCCTAACTCCCCCAAAGAGAGCGGATCCAATCCAGTTATATCAATCACAAATCTACGACATTTATAAGTGGTTTCCAGGATTTACAGTTCCCCCTACAACTCCCACCAATGTCAACAGATCTGATCGGGATTTGAAATAAGAGCTCCGAGACATGAGTTCTTTCTAAATATCAAATTTCATTGAGATCTGATCACCCGTTCTTAAGTTAAAAATACCTCAATTTTTCTATTTTTTCCGAATTAACAACCCCCAGCTCCCCCAAAGAGAACGGATCCGTTTCATTTATGTCAATCACGTATCTATAACTTGTGCTTATTCTTCCCATCAAGTTTTGTCCAAACCTCTCCACTCCAAGCGTTTTTCAAGATTTCCGGTTCCCCCTCCAACTGCCCCCAATGTCACTGGATCTGGTCAGGATTTAAAATGAGAGTTCTAAAACACAAGATCCTTCTCAATATCAAATTTCATTAAGATCTGATCACCCGTTCGTAAGTTACAAATACCTCATTTTTTCTAATTTTTCCGAATTACTCCCCTCCCCCAACTCCACCAAAGAGTGCGGATCCAGTCCGGTTATGTCAGTCACTTATCTTGTACTTGTGCTTATTCTTCCCACCAAGTTTCATCCTGATCTCACCGCTTTAAGCGTTTTCCGAGATTTCCGGTCCCTCCCCCTTATAACACTAAATCCGGTCAGGATTTAAAACAAGAGATCTGAGTTACGAGGTCCTTCTAAATATGAAATTTCATTAAGATCCGATCACTTCTTCGTAAGTTAAAAATACCTCGTTTTTTTTATTTTTTAATTCACCCCCCCCCCCCACAACTCCCCCAAAGAGAGCGGAACCATTCCAGTCATGTCAATCACGTGTCCAGGACTTGTGCTTATTTTTTCCACCAAGTTTCATCTGGTCCCTCCACTCTAACAGTTTTCCAAGATTTTAGGTTTCCCCACCCCAACTCCCCCCAATGTCACCTGATCCGGTCGGGACTTAAAATAAGAGGTCTGAGATACAATATCCTTCCAAACATCAAATTTCATTAAGATCCGATCAGCCTTTCGTAAGTTAAAAACACCTTTTTTCTAATTTTTCCGATTTAACCGTATCCCCCGCTCCCCCCCCCCAGATTGTCGAATCAGGAATAAGACAATTTCTAATTTAATTTGGTCTGGTTCCTGATACGCCTGCCAAATTTCATCGTCCTAGCTTACCTGGAAGTGCCTAAAGTAGCAAAACTGGGACAGACAGACAGACCGATAGATAGACAAACCGACAGAATTTGCGATCGCTATATTTCACTTGGTGGATATCAAGTGCCATAAAAATAATTTTGATAGAGACATTTTTGTTTCACTTTTTTTTTAATTAGAGATTTTTCAACTTTTTTTCTTATCTTAAACTGACAGTAACAATGTTCCAAAGACATTGTTCATATTAGAATTTGACATGGTATGCTGGTAATGAGGTTGACATTGACAATTAAAATTAATATCTACGTAAATTTGAGAGGTTATAAACAAATAATTCGGTCAAGTCAATATATTTTGAAGTGGGCCATAGGACAATAGGTTGTTAGATTGGTAATTTTGATAGACCTAAATCAAAGATTTATTATGTGGCCTGTTATAAGGAAATGAATGATATTACTAGCTAGAAAGAAGCTTGAATCAAGGAATGTACCGTGAGAAGCAATTAAATAAAAGCACTTTTGCATATAACAAACTAAGCTGGTAGGAAAGTTCCGAGTGTCTTAGTTGCTGACTGAGCATCAAAAATTTAATAAAAGCAATTTTTAGTAAAAATAAAATAAGGTAACTGATAAATTCCGAGTGTTTTAGTTGCTGACTGAGTATCAAGAATTTAATAAAACCACTTTTCAAAACAACAAACTCGGCTAGTTCATAAATTCTGTGTGTTATAGGTGCAGGCTGAGAACCAGAAATTTGATAAATGCACTTTCAACTACAACAAACTCAGCAAGGAGTTAAGTTCCGAATGTCTTAGTTGCTGACTGAGTATAAAAAATTTAATAAGCCAGTTTTGAGTGCAAAAATTTCAGCTAGTTCATAAATTCTGTGTACTATAGTTGCAGGCCTAGTACAAGATATTTAATAAATTCACCTTTGACTGTAACAAATTCAGCTAGAAGTTAAGTCTTGAGTGTCTTAGTTGCTGAGTGAGTATCAAAAATTTAATAAAACCGGTTTTGAGAACGACAAACTCAGGTAGTTTCTTAATTACGTGTGTTATAGCTGCTGACTCAGAAAAAAAATTATCGAAAGCAGAGACACAAAAACAGACGCTGAGACACACAGGCGGAAAGAGAGAGAGGAGGGAGAGAGAGAGGGGGAGAGAGGGGGGAGAGAGGGAGAGAGAGAGAGAGAAAGAGAGGGAGGGATAGAGATGAAGACAAACACAAACACATAAAGCCATATACACAGGCATGCACACAGACGCAGAGACAGGTAAACAGACTCTCAGACACATTGACATAGAGAAAGAGACAGAAAGAGAGAAAGAGAGGGAGAGAGATAGAGAAGGAGCGAGAGGGGGGAAAGAGTGAGAAAAAAGCACACATGCACACACAAAGTCAGACACACAGACATGAAAACAGACGACAGACGAAAAGACAGAAAAACTGACACTCAGACACTCAGACACAGCGGGAGGGACAGAGGGAGAAAGAACAGACGCAGAGACAGGCAAAGAGACGTTCAGAGACACAGGCACAGAGAGAGAGAGAGAGAGAGAGAGAGAGAGAGAGAGAGAGAGAGAGAGAGAGAGAGAGAGGGAGAGAGACAGGGAGAGAGTGAGAGAGAGAGGAAGAGAGAGAGAGAGAGAAACACATACAAAGTCAAACACGCAAAGACAGGCAGACAGATGCTCAGACACACAGGCAGAGAGACATAAACACACAGTCATATACGCAGGCATGCAGACAGACGCAGAGACAGGCAAACAAACGCTAAGACACACAGGGACAGAGAGAGAGAGAGAAAGAGAGAGGGAGAGAGAGAGAGAGAAAGAGAGAGAGAGAAGGAGAGAGAGCGAGTTTCTATTCAGTTTTTTTTTAAGATATTGACTTGCAAAACTTTATGGGGATGAACCTGTGACCTATAGTCTAATACTTCTCATTTTGTGATTAGGATATTTTTTTGGCCGGGCATCATATGATCATTCCAGATTTCTCAACAAGACAATGCAATAGATGAAATAAAATGCAAAAATACATTAAATGATTTTACCTGTTATTTTGTCTTCATAATCTGCATTTCCAGTAAAAGCCCCCCACAGAGCATTTCCAACAGGACTTGAGAATAATGACTTAACAGGCTGTAAGGTCGTAATATTAACAATAGCATCTGATGTAAGCCCTGTATATTCTGTTGAACCAGACCCTTCTGTCTTCGCTAAAATGGTTTGAACTTTGAATGTTTTCAGAATTTGGTGATTTCAAGGTTATGACAAAAAATATAACTGGCAAAGCAACTTAGCAAAGAAAAGACAGGTTTTACTCTCCTTGATAATACAGGTGGAATAAAACAAAACCATATTATCGTCAACCAACGCAAATTGAAAAGCTTGTGACAATAAAAGGTTTTGAAATTGGACATCTATGACAGTGCACCCACATCAAACATTTTAGAGTGGTAAGTCAGGGTACCATATTCTTTTCCTTGTCAGGCTAGCGAAGTAAAGGATTATTTTTGAAAAACACAGGAGTAGTATATAAAATAGGGTTTCTGCCTCATCTAAATCGCCCCATCAATTTACATCATTTTCAGTCCATTTTACATCATTTTAACCTCAAATATTACACATTTTGAACATTTCCCGTGACTAAATTCAAAATGAAAACAAGTCTTTGTCAAAATCCAATTTGGTCTCATTTTTATACTTCTAACAATATGAACCCCACCAAAGATCACTCCATCAATTTACCCCATTTTAAATTGAGTTGACACCATTTTAAATGAAGATTTCCAAAATTTTTATAATTTCCCATTTTGAGCTTTTAAGATCAAAACGGGACATGTGAAATACAAATTTTATGATTTTGTGAAATAAGAAATTATTTATATTCCATTTTTCTTATATTGCTGATAAGATGATAGTTTTGATGATAGTAATTGATAGTTCGATATCAATATCTAAATAATTTATATTATCTTTATTTTTTCTTTCTATACCCTATAGAGTCATACTTTTATCTATTTTTTTAATTTCTTTTCACGACAACCGCATTGAAGTCAAAATTCCAAGGTGCAAATAGATCAACCATTTTACCTTTAAAATCAATAATGAAAACTATTTTCTTTCCATATTTAGTTTTAACACATTTCAATCCTTTAATCGTGTATTCCATTCCAGGGTCTAAATCTTCTTTACTAATAGTTCGATTATATTTCCATTTCATTTTCATTTCGCTTAAAAGTTTCTCCATTTAATAGTTGCTGATCTTATTAAACAAATTTTCTGAATCAGAAATAATTTATCCAACAAAATGACTTCCGCCTAACTTTGAATAAGTTTCCAATACAGCAAATGGTCAAATGAAACACAAAAATATTGTATCAACTCTCCTTACAGGCCTGCATTACCAAGTTGTTAAAGCGATCGACCGACCACCGGTTGCGATCTAACGATTCGAGTCTACCTCGTGTAGCAGTTGATGATGTAAATACAATCGGACCACTGACCCAGATCAAGGAGTGAGAAGCTACCAAATTCCCTCGAAACAAAAAACCTTGTGGGGTTTGCCTCACAACCCGGGCTGATGTAAGAAAAAGTATTATTTGAATCTAACGATTTTAAAGTATTACTTGAATAAATATTGGGATCATTTAATAAAAATAATGTTTTTTAATATACCGAATAATTCTTGTGTTTTTTCATTTTTTATTCTATTATTGATATATAATTTATACTATTTCCATTATCTACCTTTTGGGTTTTTATCAATGAAACTAATTCATAAATTAATAATGAAATATTAAGTAAATAAAATCAATATCTTAAACATTCTTTTGTTGTGCTTAGTTTCTCCAAATTGAATATAGACCAAATCTTCGAGGAACTCGCGAGAAATTGCTGTGTCATTTTTTGTGCAGAGAAGCAAGCTACATACGCCGTCTTTGTTAGAACTATGAAAAGAAACTAATGTAATGATAAGATGAAGCAAATAGAAATGAGCAAAAATAAAGCAATCAATAAAAAAGCAATATTAGTGAGTGGAGAGTAAGAAGGGTTTTATTCATGTTTTGACCTTTACAGACTTAACGCAATATTTATAACAATTACAGTTATTTATAACAATATAAAAACAGGTTCTCGTTCATTCACTTTTGTATGCGTTACTCGCACTTTACATGTCGCACGTACAGATAACTGCATAAAGCCCTTCGTGTATACCAATAGCATTAAAAAATTAACTGCATCTGCACCTTTTTTGAGGTTTGCGACATTTCAAATTCTTCTATTTTCTGCATTAATATCTTCTTTTGTTACTTTTAAGGTACGTTTTACTAATAGTCCTTTGTCATTAACTCTAGTCAATATATTGTCAGGTGATAAATTTTAATATGCTTGCTAATATCTTCACCAAATTTCAGATTGTTAAGAATTTGATCTTTAATAATTTCTTTTTTGAAATCACCTGCCTTTGGAACACTAATTGCATCAGTACCGTTTTGGGGTTAGCAACATTTTCAATTCTTTTCTTTCCCACATTTGCATCTTCTTTTGTTATTTTTAAAGTATTTTTTATGAATAGTCCTTCACCATCGACTCTAGTCAACATATTTTCAGGTGATTGATAAATTTTAGTTAATCTATTAATATCCTCACTTAAATACTGATTTGTAGCAATTTGTTGGTTAACAATTTCAACCATTGGAATCCTTTAAAACAATTTAAAACAACACATCTTTATAATTCTATAATGTTATTTTATATTTAACAATATTCGTTTCGACATCTCTCAATGTTTTCTTTGCTTCAGTTTCATAGTCACCCTCTTTGAAATAAACATATACTTTTGATCTTAAACCTACAAACTCAGACATTATTGTTGCAGATAATTCATCCTTCATCATACCTATCACTTTTTTATCGACTGCAGGGAAGTTATAAGGGTTATATTTTTATAATCCAAAGTACCAGGTTAGCTTTAATGTAGCATAAAAATTCTCAGTTTGAAATCAGTATCAATAAAACATAAGTCAATACCTCCACTATATTTTGCTTTCATGTATTCATAATGAAATTCATACATCGATAACTTAGATAACTCTAATAGAGTAAATTCAATATAAATAGGTTTACCTAGATTTATTTTTGACTAGCCCATTCTGGCTACCGAGAAATTCTCGCTAAAGATTATTTCCGATCTAAAGTTATGTTTTTCAGTTATTTTTTATCTGTTCATCACTGGTGATTATTACAATCCTTGCTCTTTTTCTAACATTTTCCATGGTTTTCCCACAACAATCATTATTCATGACTTTAAAAAATCTTTCTTGAAACCATTTGTTCCCCTTTGTCATAATTCAGTATTATGATTGATATTGGTGACTCAGTAAATACTAGTATTCTGTACTTTTTTCATTACTAAGCCATGTTTTAAATTAACTTCTAAATTCCTATAATGTATAACATAATTAATTTTATTATTTAAAGTTGTACTTAATTTATGTTGAAAATGTTCAGGAAATAGTGGCAAATCTTTATATAAATTGTGTAATTCTCTTGGATATTCTAAATCAACTTCGTAAAGGGCTCCTACATTATCCTTATTCATTTTTGATTTAATGCAATTTTTTAATTGTTGGTAATAGTCTGAGGTGTTGATTTCTTTTAAATGGTCGGGTATATAAAGGCAAAGTCTTTTTCAGGAAGATTTTGTAACATTACCCAATCATATTAATTATTAGAAACTAAATACATTAAACAATTTGAAGGTTGTGTTTTATTACAGTTTTTCATATATTTATTATTTGCTTTAAAAGATCTTTTCATACACTGACATATGCCTCCTCTTATTCCTTTTTCAATAAAGGTATACATATCTTCATCAGAAAATAAAAGAATTTCATCTTAGAATGTTTGATGAAAACTTCCCACATTATTCCTGGCGTTGAAAAGAAGTGCAGTGAATCTAGCTTAAAATTATTTAAACATACATTTCTAAATTTTCAACATCAGACAAAATTAAATCATCCTTTTTAGATGCAATATTGGGTAATCTAATAGCGGTTTACATTTACTTAATTCCCAAATAGATTTCGCTCTTATATACTCTTCTTCAGAAATATTTTTGCCTGTTAATCTAGAATGAAACTTGCATATTGAAGGTAATTTTCTATTATTTATTTTTTCATAGCTATCAATAAATTCATAGGGATAAATGCCTTTCTTCATTATTTCTTTGAATTCTTTAGTATTTTGAAATACATCAGAAGTATACTTATAATTGTTCCTTAAACAATTGGAATTTCCTTTACATTCACACTTTGCTAAATTTTCAGAAAGCGGATTTAACAATGAAGCCATGAAACAGAGTAAACCTATAAAACGCATTTTGTATTGGCTTTCAGTAACAGTTGTTGTTTTATAAAACGATATAAAACTCTCTGCTGAATCAAAAATACCGTCACCAGGTACTAATTCAGTAAGAAATAAATGAAAGTAATTTTGACAGATTATGCATTACAATAGGCATATGTTTAGGAGTTTTAAAGTTTTATTACATTCTGCATGAGTAAATCCATCAATATTACCAGTCATATGGTCGTGATCTAGGAGAAAATTATTATCTAATATTTCCTTTTCACAAATATGATAGCTTTTAATAGTTGTATAATTCCATTTTTCTCTTGGTTCTGGTGTATAATGATGATCTCTCTGTCTATTTTCATATTCATTGGCTATTTTTTACAAACTTTTGCTATAGCAGTTACAAAATGCCCGCTAGCGTCTTCACCAAAGTATTCCTAATATTAATTTTGTGTTGTATGAAAAGAACAACATACTTTGAATCAGTGTTGGGAAATACTTAAGCAAAAGTACTTAAGTAAGAAATCTAAGTACTTGTACTCTGTTTAAGTAAAAAATTTCTAAAGTACTTAATACTTATACTTAAGTAAAAAACTGAAGTACTTAAGAGTACTTAAGTACTCAAGTACTTTCTTCATGGCACACAAAAATTATACCGGCATGACGCAGAGCGATGTGATGAATTGAACTGCCTATATATTAGTGGATGAATGGATTTTAGTCTTTGAGAACAGCAGCTCCTGGCTCGGTGCAAAATTTCAAAAAAGGACGCTATTATGGCGGAACTACCATTTATATTGAACAGAAATTTGTTTGTGATCAATGGGAAAATTTAGAAGGATGATGCAATATCTGCCATATGCAAAAACTGTCCAAACAAAATTCTGACGGGTCACATGGATGCAACAAAGAATTTCCACAAACATCTCAAGGTGAGTTTGCACATCCTTCTGTTTACCAGGAGTTTGCTGAGCTGAACAAGAACAGTAAGAATAAAAGAAATCAAGTATCAAAGAGGCTAGTGAACTTGTAGGCTCACTTTTGGGGTAGTTTGAAGCTGAAGATAATGAAGATAACACTGCCTGATTATAGCTCACCTTCTAGAAAAGTTAAGGGAGATTTCTTTGCTGCAAGACCGTTGAAACTGACACAGTCAAAAGAGAATTCTTTGGTACTGTACTATATTATGGATGAGACGCAACCCAAGTACACTTTTGAGAAGCCGTCATCAAAAATTTGACAACAGGTCTTGCACCTTATGCAAAGGTTCCAGGAAGAAAAGCTTTAGCTACGCAAATTTAAGCTAAGTTTGTTGAAGTACAGAAAGATATGATTTGTGATTTTGAACTAACCAACTAAATGTTGTTGACAAATGACATTTGGTCTGCCAACAACAAAGGATACCTTGGGAATGACTGCACACTTGCTCAACGAGGATTTGAAAAGGAAATCTTATGCCCTTGCTTGTTTCTGGTTCAAGAGTTCACACACTTATGACAGAATTGCTGAACAACTGAATAGTGTATTTGCCAGGTACAAAATTGCAGTAAATAAAACGGTAGGAGGGGTTTTGACTGATAACGCCTCTAACTTTAGTAAGGCATTCAGGGAATATCCGATGGTTTTCAATGAAGATGCTCAAGTCAGTGATGAAAAAAATGAGGATGAAGCAGGCCAGAATGACTCATTCTCTTTTACAAACGTTGGAGAGATACTCAATTTTCATGACGTCCCTGAGTATTTCCAACTTCCTCCACACTTCAGGTGTGTCAGCCACACACTTAACCTGCTTGCATCCACTGATGCTGATAAAGCCTACAGTGATATTATATATAAAGGCAGTACCACGCCGCTTTTTCGATGTGTATTGCTCTCTGGGCTGCTGTGAATAAGAGTTCAAAAGCTGCTGATGCAGTGAAAGAGGTATATAACAAACAGCTTATAAGACAGGTGGTAACCAGGTGGAACTTGAAGTAGGAAAGTGTCAAACGTTTGATGGATTGTCACAAAATTGGAAAGCTTGCTGACATATGTGATGCTTTACAAAACTAAGGTTAACTTCTTGTGATGTTGAAATTCTTGAAGTACACATGAAAATTATGGAGCCAGTAGCAGTGGCATTGGACATTCTTCAGGGGGAGGAACAATGCTACTTTGGTGCTATTTATCCTACAATCAAATTGCTTGAAAGGAAGCTAAAAATAGTGAAAGATTTGGCAAAAGTCAGCCAGCCTTTGATACATGCTCTACTTGTGGGTCTCGAAAAAAGATTCCCCATGATCCTGGGCGACAGTTCTTCTTGCAAAGGACTATGTTATTGCCATGGCACATCATCCTTTCTTCAAATTGAAATGGTTTCCTGACAGGGATGTAGCAGTTAAACTCTTGGTGGACAAAGCAAAAAAGACTGAAGATTTCAGAAGTACTTATGAGGGTGATAAAGGTAGCTTTTTGTCTGGAGATGAATACTTTGATCTTAGTGGTGAAGAAACTACTTGTGACAATTCTGACAACTGTGGCCATGAAACCAATTCTGTGAATTTGTGATAAGTGAATTGTTGTTGGTTGGTGGGGGTTGCCTTTGGGGTGTTAAGTTTATTCCCATTTTATCTGGTTTTTGATGGATACTGGTCCTGGGCATTCTACAGGGTTCTTGGTATCTTTTATTTATTTTTATGTTTATTTTGCTGGACATGTCAATGGGTGGTGTTGTTGACTGGGCAAAAGACGGGAGAATATGTTTAATTACACTTGTATGAATTGCATGCAGTGAAGTATGGATGTTGTATTTATTTAAAGAAGTTTTTTCCATCCTGTGCATTACAACTTTGTCTTCTCAGCTGGGCTCCAGACATTTTGTAACTTATTTTATTATTAAAAAGAACCTGAACATATAATGCTGTAATCGATTTTTTATACTGACAAATTCGGATTGTTGTTGTAAACAACTTTTAATTATTTCTGCAATGACAGCCATTTATTAGGAGCTGATTTAATCAAACAAAATTCAATACCTTTTAAACTCTACTTTTTCAAAAAGTAAAAAACTTTAGCAAAAAGAGCTGGGCACTGAGGAGGGAGCAGCCCCTTTCATATACAAAGTAATTGCTGTTTGTTTAAGTTTTAATATTGCTCTATACTTTCAGTTTAAAAAAAAATTATTTAATTTTTGAACGTTTTTGAATTAATGCATGTTTTGATTTTGGCTCTCCACAGAAGAATAATGAAAACAAAATTTGTATATTTATTTTTTTGGCTAAATGGCTTTCTCATAGTTTTGACTGAATGATTTTGAGAAAAAAGGAGAAAGCTGAGACTTTGAAAGATCTGCAGTATTATCACTGTGGGACACTCCATAGGCGACTACATTATTCTTCCTCTTTTATTTTCAAGCTCAATGCATTTAGAAGACAAAATTTCAATATCAACAGCTAGATTAACCTCATTCTGCACCTAATCTTTCCACATTTCAGAGACCAGTTATTTAGTTTGAGTTACACCACACATTTTGATTGGAGGATTATTTGATGGTGCTGATTTGCTCCTTGATACCAGCCATGTTATCTCAGGTCCTAACACATTGAGTTCATGCTCTGGATGTGGCTAGCCTGAACTTTTGACATGGTGTTTTCAATGATTTTAGATCTATCTTCATCAGTGCAAAGTTCCACTAGCTTTCCTTTCTTCATTCAACACAAAGTCTGACATCTCTGAGAGATTATTTCCCAGTTCATTCTATTGCAAGGAGAATATCCCTTACCACTTAATTTCAGACATGATGCACATAGCCACATATGGCAGAAGTTATACTTGGTCACAGATGAGTATAGTGGAAGTACCTTTAAACTTTGTGAACTACAATTGTTCTGCATATTATGAATTAAGAATTTTGTTCTAATAATGTTTCCTTCATAATAGCCTTAATTGTAGCCTAATACCTAGTTATTTCACTGGAATCTATAGCAATGTTATGGGTTTTCCCCAAATTTGAGAAATAGATTTAGACTACAAATCTTTAAAACCATTTAAATCTAGAGTGAGCAAAGGTGTGAGGCTCAAAGCATGGTAATTGTTTAGTTTTGTCACTAGCTATCTAAAGATTTAAAGTGGAAACCATGCTACAAAGCAGCATAGTTTTCATACCATAGCACTTAGAAATGCTAATTCTAGAAGCTTATCCATTTCTGGTTGACCCTCCTCCTCTATGGGGCAAACTAAAAATGGGTAAAGTGAGCTTGCTTACAGGTAACATTACCTATAGAGCAAAGCATATTAGTTCTTGAGCCCTGAGGACATTGGGGTGAGGTCTGTATTCTACACTTATTTAATAAATATAGAATACAGACCTCACCCTGCTGCCTGCAGGGCTTATAGACTAATGTGCTTTGCTCTATAGGTAATGTTACCTGTAAGCAAAATCAAATATTTGTTTTGTTCACAAACAGCTGGCTAGTTTAAACTTGAAAGTGAAGCACCTTGGATATTAACATTAATGAATGCATGAGTTTTTTAATTATGTTTTGACTTTCTACTGCATAGAAATTGCTAGTGGTAACTGAAATTAATACTTAAAATATAATTTCATTCATACTGTACAACCATAAGTTTTCCCTTGGCTTCAAAACCCATCTCACTTAATGCATTTTCCACTTTACAGCATAGTTTCCACTTTAGACAGCTTGTGATGAAACTAAACAATTACCCAAAGCACTTGTTGGTGCCTCATTAGAAAAAAGGATCTATTTTTTAAGGTGTCACTTTTATAACATAAAGAATGAAAAATGTCATCAAGGGTCAGTACCCTTTATGCTCCTGATATATTCCCAAGAGTTTAATTCCCCTGGCTTAATAGGGACATACTACATATTATAAAGCAAGAATTTAGCCTATATATTATAGCATTGTACTGGGGACAACCAGGAAGAGGAGGAAAAAGGGTTCATTGTCACAAGAAAGGCCAAATATTGGAGAGAAAATCCTAGTGGCACTACTTTTATTTACCTGCATTTTCCCTTTAGAATTTTATTCATATTTAGGCTGCTAACTACAATGACACTGAGCTGTTTTCCACTGAAAAAGAAAATCTTTGTACCCAGGAATAGCCTACTCACTCACCATCCTCTTCATTTATATCTAGGGCCCTGTCTATTGTCTTCTGGGCTTCTCGGAGGGCTGTTTTAGCTAACCCAGAGAACCCTTTGGTATTAAACCAGCTCATTGTTAGTCATTCATTTATTCTTTCTTATCTTCTGCTAGACGTTGTGTAGATTTTTCGCAGTGTTGATTACTGCAAAAATAAAACCATTACGATCTTGAAAAAATCAGTATATCAACCAAAAAATCACCAGAATTATAATACTCTTTATCAATGTAATGAAAACTTATTTTGTTTCTTTACCATGTTTCATACAGGCACAGATATAGGAGGGGGGTGAAATTGCCCCTCTAAATGTGGACAAATACCTTTAGATTGGTACTTTTTTTTCACAAGCGAAAACTACCTTAGAAATTTTCAAATATGCCTTTTCCCAACTTTATGCAGAAAATAAAATAAAATCCTTGCTTCCTCCCAGAGGCGCCATTTGGGTGGGGCAGGGGTGGGCAAATGCCCACCCCAGATTTTTCAGGGGGCCCAAGCTTCAACCAAAAAGGGTTCTTTGCCGGCCATAATAATAACACTATTTGCTATTAACCATTGTAAACTTTGAAAGCAAGTTAGATACATAATCTAATTCTCAAGTTCTGTCAAATGCCCATTTCCTAGATGATTATATTAATATTATAAATTCTGAATATTTGCAGTAATTCCTCTAAGTTGATAGACTAGAATAGGTCAGTTCCTCGCCTTTCATTTCTTGATGGAATCGTTCCTTGTTATCTTCCAACTGCACTACATAGAAGCAATTACGCGGGGGACGAAATCGCTGTCTCAGCAACTCCATGTAGTCGCCGCCGACTTGGTTATTTCTCAATCGCGCACCCTGACTCAGGCCACAAGAAGCAAACTCACCGACCTGCGTTCAGATGCTTCATTTGTATCGCTTTTCAAGAAGGCTAAAGAGTTTGCAACAGAACTCGAAATTGAAGTACCTGCTGTGAATGGACCCGCGACTAGACCCTCCTCTGTTGGTCAGAAAGGATGACCTTGAAGAACTCAAAAGATCACCAAGCATTAGAAACAATTTGTGACAACTTTGACGCTAGGAAAGAATTTCATCGAATCTGGAAATTGGACTACTACTTTGGCGGATGAAATGAAGCAAGAATACTTCAAAACTTTTGACCGTCTACTACCCGAATTTGACAGAAGGTTCACAGATATTTTGCCAGTGCTGAGTACGCTTGAAGCCTTGGATCCAAGCTCAACCAAGTTTATGGACACAGAGCTGCTCAAGCTTTTCTCTTCTCTTTACGGCGAGCTGGATATCGATAGCATTCTTCTCGAATCTCAAGCTGGTATTGCCAAGCGTTTCTCGCCCAATGAGGAGACAAATCCGGAAAACTTCCTAGACATTGTCGAACATCTTCAGGCGTTACTAGTGGCCTACTCAGAAGTAATTAAAGTACTTCGTATTGCTGCCACACTTCCTGAGACAACAGCGAGCTATGAGCGTTGGTTTTCTAGCCTAGAAATAGTGAAAAAGTACCTGCGGTCTACAACAGGAGATGATCGTCTCAGTCACCTCCTTTTGATATTTGCAGAGAAGGATTTAGAAAAAATTTGGACTACAACCAGCTTGTTGACGATTTTGCAAAGATGAAAGCTCGGCGGTTCCACTTGTTACCTCGAATGTTGTTATGTTTTTTTTCTTGTTATGTTTTTTCTTTTTATAAATATATTTGATCTGGAAGATTTCTGCTGAAGGGACACTGAGATTTTTGTTACAACCCTCAGCATAACAATGAAGGTTACTTTCACCGACGTATTGTTTACCTAAATAAGAAAGTTTCTCGCTGAGGAATGCCAGCCTGTAGTCTGGTTTAATTTTCCACTTTCAGTTTAATCACTTAACCTCGTTGATTGTATTCTTCGTTATTATAATTAATCTTAGAGGTCAGTGTGGCTGAGTTCCACATTTGGTTACAGTACATTTCCAAGCAACACACAGGTGCTGAAAATGCATTTTTACTTAGAATTTTCGATAATTCTCAATATTGGCATCGATATAACCCGGATTTTTCTTACGCGACACAAAATGAATCGTGGGGGGGGGGGCTCAGATGGAGTTCATGCCCACCCCAAGATTTTGCCCAAATGGCGCCTCTGCTTCCTCCCTGTATTTTCTAAATTGGTCTCCGTGACTGATACCCCTATCTATGAAAATTGGCTATTTGTGATCTAATCGAAATATTTACTTTTAATTTTTCCCCCTTGTGCATTCAAAACCCCATTTTTTCCTCAAAAATATCGACATTATTTAGTTTTTAGTCTAATTGAGCTAAGGCAATTACTGGAACACCAGGAAAATTTCTGAAAATGGTGTTTTCTTAATTTTTATGGAAAAAGTTGTCCCGTCCTTTTAAAATTTTGATAAGAGTCGATCTCTCTGTTTTTATGGCACTTGGTATTAATCAAGTGACATATAGCAATCGCAAATTCTGTCGGTTTGTCGGTCCCAGTTTTGCTACTTTAGGCACTTCCAGGTAAGCTAGGACGATGAAATTTGGCAGGCGTATCAGGTACCGGACCAGATTAAATTAGAAATAGTCGTTTTTCCCATTTGACCATCTGGGGGAGAATGGGGAGCCCGTTAATTCGGAAAAATAGAAAAATAGAAGTATTTTTAACTTACGAACGGTTGATCAGATCTTAGTGAAATTTGATGTTTGGAAGGATATCGTGTCTCAAAGCTGTTATTATAAATCCCAACTGGATCTGGTGACACTGGGGGGGTATGGGAGGGGGAACCTAAAATCTTGGAAAAGACTTAGAGTGGAGGGATCGGGATAAAACTTGGTGGGAAAAATAAGCATAAGTCCTAGATACATGATTGACATAACCGGAACGGATCCGCTCTCTTTGGGGTAGTTGGGGGGGGGGGGTTGATTCTGAAAAATTAGAAAGAATTAGGTATTTTAAACTTACGAACCAGTGATTGGATCTCAATGAAATTTAATAGTTAGAAGGATATCGTGTCTCGAAGCTCTTATTTTCAATCCCGACCGGATCTTGTGACATTGGGGGGAGGAGTTGGGAGGGGGGAACTTAAAACTTGGAAAACACTTAGAGTGGAGGGATCGGGATGAAACTTGGTGGGAAAAATAAGCACAAATCCTAGATACATGATTGATATAATCGGAACGGATCTGCTCTCTTCTGGGTAGTTGGGGGCGGGGTAATTCTGAAAAATTAGAAAAAATAAGGTATTTTTAACTTACTAACGGGTGATCGGATCTCAATGAAATTTGATATTTAGAAGGATATCGTATCTCAAAGCTCTTATTTTAAATCCCGACCGGATCTGGTGACACTGGGTTTGAGTTTGGGGTGTTTTTGGGGTGGGGTGGGTTTTGGTCAGAGTTTGGCGTGGGGGAACCTAAAATCATGGAAAACGCTTAGATTGGAGGGATCGGGATGAAACTTGGTGGGACAAATAAGCTGAAGTCTTAGATACGTGATTTACATAATTTGAATGGACCCGATCTATTGGGGGGGAGGGGGTTAATTCTGAAAAATTAGAAAAAATGACATATTTTTAACTTACGAAGGAGTGATCGGATTTTAATGAAACTTCATATTTGGAAGCTCCTTGTAACTCAGATCTCTCATTTTAAATCTCAACCGGATCCAGCGTAATTGGGGGGGGCAGTTGGGGGGGGACCGGAAATCTTAGAAAATACTTAAAGCGGTGAGATCAGGATGAAACTGGATGGGAAGAATAAATTCTGTCTAAGGTACGTGACTGATATAGCCAGACCGGATCTGCTCTCTTTGGTGGAGTTGGGGGGAGGGGTAATTTTGAAAATTGAGGTATTTGTAATTTACGAAAGGGTGACCAGATCTTAATGGAATTTGATATTTAGAAGGATCTTGTGCTTTATAGCTCCAATTTTAAATTCCAACCAGATCATGTGACATTGGGGGAAGTTGGAGGGGGAAATCGGAATTCTTGGAAAACGTGAAAATTGGGGTGTTTTTATCTTACGAAAAGGTGATCGGATCTTAATGAAATTTGGTATTTAGAAGAATATCGTGTCTCAAAGCTCTTTTTTAAATCCCGACCGGATCTGGTGATATTAGGGGGAGTTTGGAGTGGGGGAACCTAACATCATGGAAAACGCTTCGATTGGAGGGATCGGGATGAAACTTGGTGAGAAAACAAGCAGAAATCTTAGATACTTGATTTACATAATTGGGATGGATCCGCCCTATTGGGGGGGGGGGGGGGGGGCTTAATTTTGAAAAATTAGAAAAAACGACGCATTTTAACTTACGAAGAAGTGATCGGATCTTCATGAAACTTCATATTTAGAAGGGCCTCGTAACTCAGATCTCTTATTTTAAATCTCAAACGGATCTAGCGTAATTAGGCGGCAGTTGGGGGGACTGGAAATCTTAGAAAATACTTAAAGCGGTAAGATCAGGATGAAACTGGATGGGAAGAATAAAAACCTGTCTAAGATACGTGACTGACATAACCGGACCGGATTTTCTCTTTTTGGTGGAGTTGGGGGGGGGTAATTTTGAAAATTGAGGTATTTGTAGCTTACGAAAGGGTGACCAGAGCTTAATGAAACTTGGTATTTAGAAGGATCTTGTGCTTTAAAGCTCTAATTTTAAATTTCAACCAGAATCTGTGACATTGAGGGCAGTTGGAGGGGGAAAACGGAATTCTTGGAAAACGTGAAAATTGGGGTATTTTTATCTTACGAATAGGTGATCGGATCTTAATGAAATTTGATATTTAGAAGGAATTCATGACTCAGAGCTCTTATTTCAAATTCCGACCAGATCTTTCGACATTGGGGGAGGTGGAGGGGGAAACCTTGGAAAACACTCGGAGTGGAGGAATCGGGATGAAGCTTGGTGGATAGAATAAGCAAATGTCCTTTGTACGTGATTGACGGAACCGTACTGGATTTGCTCTGTTTGGGGGAGTTGGAGGGAGGGGTTCAGTGATTTGGCGAGTTTGGTGCTTCTGGACGTGCTAAGACGATGAAAATTAGTAGGCGTGTCAGGGAGCTGAACAAATTGACTTGATAAAGTCGTTTTCCCAGATTCGACCATCTGGGGGGCTAAAGGGAGATGAAAAATTAAAAAAAAATTATGTATTGATAACTTATGAGTGGATGATCGGATATTAATGAATTTTGATATTTAGAACAACATCGCGAATCAGAGCTCTTATTTTAAATCCTGACCGGCATTAAGCCTCTTATTTTTTTTTTTTTAATCCATCTATTGATTCATAGAATTTTGTTAGAGCTCATACCATATGATCTCTTGGCTCTTAGCTCTTCTTGCCTCGTCACAAGTGCCATATTAGCTATTAGCTCTTGTTTTAATAAAAAAGATTAATTTTTTTTTCTTCCAATATATTTTTGTTTAGTGGTGGCGATTGTACATTCTATTAATTCAGTTACAAAATAGCCTGGACTCCTCATCTGCATCTACATTACTCTAAACAAAATAGTTCATATTTTATCGTTTTTTTTTTTAATTGAATAAAGCTGTTGTAAAGTGCCAGATTGTAACCTAAAAGCTCAATTTGGGAATTATTTTGAAAAAGGAAAGGCCGGGCCAGACACAAAGACATCATAAAGAGCTTGTTATGGAGTCATTTACAAGACGGGTAAAACACAAGACGGGTATTGTCCAAAGAATAAACTCCGCGGGCAAATTTTCGCTGGAAAACTTACCCCTCCCCAGCCTTGTTGATGTTCTCCACCACGGTAAATTCCCCCAAGGGAATTATTTAATTATTCCATATTTAACCCAGTTTCCATATTTAACTAAATCCTACTTTCAGTTTAAAAGTACTCGAAATGTACATTAAGATTATTCACTTACCCTTCTGATATTGTTTGATAAAGAATATCCCGAGAAAAATAAATTTTTGTTGGCACCATTGCGGCAGAAACATTGCATTAATTGATATTTCCCAGAAATACGGATCAGAGCGAAAAAATTGGTGCCTAGAGTTTGAAAATTACCTTCCCCTTTGTATCTTGGTTAAAATATTAATCTTGAAAAATTACACGGAAGTTTTTTCTTTTGTGAATCAGGGTATTGTGTCTATAAATTTCCGGAGGGGTGTTATGGTACACTGAATTTCACTTTAGGTATGAAGTTCCTCTAAACAAGAGAAGCTCTGTATCCTTGTGTTGCTTGTTAAAGATGTTAAATATAGATTAAAAAAAAAGTATGTGCTGGTACACAAAATTTCTTGCTGTGAGTACTTTAGAACAGTGTATCTTTTTCAGGAGCTTGAATCGGTTCAGAAGCGAGCGGTATCGATCATCTTGGGCCGCCGTGACATCCCCTACGAAAAGGCTGTGGAAGTGCTAGGACTGCCGTCACTCCAAAACCGGTACGAAACTCTGCTAATGAGTTTCGGAAAGTACTTGCTTTCTAAATCTCAGCACCGTGACATTCTACCTGATCAACCTCTACCATCAAGAAAGAGAAAGCAAGATAAGTTAGTTCCCGTTAAAGCAAGAAGAAACCGATATGGTAATTCTTTCGTCCCGGTTTTCGTCAAAATGTATAATAAGAGTTAATATTTATAGTTTGATTTATATTTACAAGTGTAGTTTGATTTTGTATATGTTGTAAAGAAACACAAATCAGCGATAGCTGTCAAGTTCTTGCTATTAAACCTGTCTACTACTACTACAATATATAAATGTCAGTCTTGATTCAGAGTTCAAGGTGTGAGGAACTCTTTTTGGATTGAACCTATCACTAATATTTGGTAAAGGATTATCATCACTACCTGACTCATAGCCAATATTTTCATAATAATTAATTCTGTGGCCAAAGAATTATAAATAAACGGATTATTTTCAAACTTGAGAGAAAATTCCCTTGGGAACTGTAAATTCTCTTACTGATATTTTCATAAACTGTATATGATATAGGTCATGATTAAGCAGTTGCAAAAATTATTATAATTTCCGATATTACAAACAATTGCGTTACGATAAAGGTAAGAGGAGAGAAGTAATCAGAAGGGGGGGAGAGCTGTTTGCAAGAGCCGTGGTACCCGCCGGGCTTGTCCCTGAAATTGCGGGGACAAGGTAGACAGCCTCCAGCGCTTCCCTTACTTCTCTCGCAAGTGAAACTTCAATCTAGAGAAAATGGGAACTGGTAGTTGGTGTGAAGATGAACTTCTCTACAATCCTATCCTGTGCTTTGTGCAGAAAAATCTTGCTAAAGGAGTTTCACCCGATACGATAAAAGAGTATATATCCGATTTCTTCGAGAGTTCTTCTCTTTGTGAGCCCCTTAATTTGTTTTTGTTTAAAGCTTTTTCCGAATGAAGTCCCATCAAAGCGCGTAGGAGCTAATGCTGCATTAAACTATGCCTCGGACATTATTTCTTCGTGCGTAAAGTGCGATTGCCAGAACACGAAGCTTCCGGACTTTGTTATCAAATGTCCTAGCGAAGTGCCAATGATTTCTGTTGATGCCTTCAGTACCCTCAGTGCCAAGGTGAAATAAGGTTTTGAACAGCTGCGTGATATTGCGTCCAAAGTTACTAAGGGACATTCTAAGCTTGTAACCCCTACTCAAAATACAAAAAAACCTCCTACGCTGTCGTTGTAAGAAACCCACCCCCGGAGCTCAGCGACCCTATCCTTCGCATGAAGAAGCTCGAAACGTTGACAAACCTTCGCATGAAGAAACACGATGGGATCGTTTACTCTGAAATCTAAGCCACACAGCAGAAGCTGGGTTGTGATGGTACGTGACAAGCGCTCAGCCGACACGGTGGCTGCAGCTGTTACTAGCTCCATTCCAAACGTTGAAACCACAGTAATTGATATAAAGCCTTTAGCAGTTGTCAGTGAAATACCCCATAACTATTCAAGAATTGATTTAGAGGCCTCAGTAGAGGGACTTATTAGTGCTAATCAAATCGGCAATTCTCGCACTTTTCGCCTCGATTTTATTGACAAAGCCGCTCTGAACGCGGTACTGGAGTCGGGAATCCGTATTGGGTACGAAATTTTTCGTCCATTCCGCATCGATGCTTTCGCTGTCAAAGTATTGATCACCTGATTGGAGCTTGTCCACGCTCACCAGCACATCCCAAGTGTTCCAGATGTTCTAGCCCTCATGTGAATTCCAACAAAAACCCTTGCCAAGCCTCGCCAAAATATGCAAATTGCGCTATGGAACACGTAAGTTTTAGTCTGAAATGCAAAGTTCTCCGATCGGCTCTCAACAATGCTAATAAATGAATACTTAAACTCCGTTTGGCTTTGTGTCCCTTAATATTAATGGTACAAAAGACAAGGATCTACTGATTAGTGAGCTGCTTGAAAATGAAAAAAGCGTTTTCAGACCCATTATACCTTCTTGAGAGCAACCCAGAAAATCCGTGGTAGACCATCAGTAGGTCTGGCCATCTATTTCAGACACAAGACTCAGCCGATATTATTGCAAAGTGATGCTAACATCTTAGCAATAAAATGTGGTGATACCGCATATATAAATATTTATTTACCCTGTAATAAAAAGACTCTGCAGTCATTGTCTAGTTTTTCACAAGCATGTAATCGCCTACGAACACTACTTAGCAACCTTTCAAATCAAAATATCAAATGGGTTCTCGCCGGCGACATGAACACTGATTTATTATCTAATTCTGACCGATCTAGAATCTTTCTAAATTCACTACCCGGAGTATTCCATCTTGCTGATAAGGATCTTCTATTTATTTATATTCACAATCGTGGTGGTCTTACTTCCAACCTTGATCATGTAATTGTGTCAGATTCAACTCTACTTTTATCAATAGTTCATGTGGACGACTCTAAAATCGACGACGATCATTTACCAATCACGTGCCAACTATCTTGCTCCATGGCGAGCTCTGTGCAACGTAACTCCCCCAAGTGGTTCTCAAAGTTAAATTGGGAAAATACCAATGTTCCACTTTAAGCGTTGACATTGTCCCAGTTATTATCATCTATTAAAGTGCCTTTCTACTTATTGCAAACATCTGTAAGTACAACTTCAACTCGGGTAGATATCAACTCATATTATCAGCAAATAGTGTTCTGTCTCAAGTCTGCCACTAAAAAAGCTGTCCCCCCTGAGCGCGTACGAACGGGTACTCGCAATCCCTTTTGGAAAGTTGATCCTAACGTGAAGATGGCTAAACAAAAAGCTAAGTTCTGGCTCCATATGTGGATAGCCTGTGATCGTCCTCCTTCTGGTTCTGTACATAAATTAAAACAGAAAACCAAACGAGAGTACAAATATTTCCTGCGTAGAGCGAGACTGAATGCCTGGGATTGTCCTTGTGACAAGAAATCCTGGGAACGTGTTATAAACAGTGTAAAGTGTTCACCTCCAATTAATTCGTCTCTTCGGCTATGTGACTTTGTTTCTCATTATAAAAATATTTTGTTTTCATTTAATGTTAATCTCCAAATCATTAGAGATTATGTAATGTCATGTCATGTAAAAATCATTTTACAAAGATTGTCAAGTCAATCCTCCCATTTCGTATCAACCAATCTCAAGTGTAATCAGTGGAATCTGATGTTATAATCCGAGCTCTTAAGCAAGTGAATAAGTCTGAGTCTCTCGATAGTGATGGTCTTTGCTTCAAGTTTTTTGCTTATAATTGTCCTGAACTTCTGAAGCATTTGCAGTTATTGTTTCAGATGTGTGTGGCACAGTCCGTTGTGCCAGATAGTTTTTTGTTCGGTTGTATATCTCCCATAGTTAAGAGGGGTAAGCACCCCAGTGCTTGCTCTAATTACCGTCCTAGCACTGTGTCTTGTTTTGTTAGTAAGCTATTTGAATATGTACTGCTACCGGCCATTAACTCCAAGTGCAATTTTACGCCCTTCCAGCTTGGTTTTAGAAAAGGTATGGGCTGCGTTCAAGCTCGCCATATTCTGGGTCGGTTAATGAAACAAGCGAAACAAGCTGTTGCTCAAAAAAGTCCCCTGTATTGTTTGACTGTTGACATATCTAGTGCTTTTGACAATGTAATTCATTCAAATGCTTGCTTTATTTAGCAGCCTCTGGTGTAAACCTTTCTATTGTTTCCGTGCTTAATTATTGGTATGCTAATTCTTCGGTTAGGGTGAAGTGGAATGGTACTGTAGGGGATTATATTCCTGTTAAAAAAAAGGCGTTAGGTAAGGTGCCGTGTTATCCCCGAGCATATTTAAATGTGTTTTAGCTTCGTGTCTCCAACGTTTTCAACCGTCAATTTTTTACAATGATAATTTAGGCATTAGTCACATTGCATATGCTGATGATGTTCTGCTTCTTAGCCGGACAAAACATAGTCTAATTACTAACTTTGACCGGCTTTCAGCCGCACTATCCACAGTAGGCCTTTCAGTTAATGCCTCCAAATGTGAGTTTTTGTGTTTTGAGAGTCCCCCACCTCCACTTTTTACCAGTAGTAGCAATTAGTTCTTGCAGCATAACAATGGAATGAAAAAAGTCCCACAAGTAGTGCTGGTGTTGTGTGAAATGCGATTAATTTCAGCAATTATCTTTAGTGCATTTATGTCAGTTCTTTTTTAGAGCTGGATTTAAGAAAAAAACGCATAGAAAAGCAAAAATAATGAGAAGTCAGCATACTATCGTAAATAGAGGCCGTTCTACATCATAAGTTATACGATAATGTTTTCAACTGAAAGTAAGGAGCAACCCTAAAACTCAAAATGAATAAAAATACTTCCATGTACGAAGGAGTTGTCCCCATCCTTAATACCTTTTTCTTCTCACTAAAACTTTTTAAGCACTTTCACAAAGGCTTCCTATCCTAATTAAACGCCCTTGTATTTCAAGAGTTATTCTTATAAAATTGGGACAAACGGTCAAACTTTAGCGTAAACAGCAAGATATTAAGGAGAGGAGTAACCCCTTCAAATACGGAATAATTTCTGGAAATTTTGAGTTTGAATGTTGTTCCTAATATTCTATTAATTTCTTTTATCTAATTTCTTAATGATTTTCGAACAATGCCGGTAAATCTCGCACTCTATGAAAAATTCTCTCCACTCACGGGAAATTCTTCCGTGGAGAGTTCTTTAAACAAAAATGACACCCCACCCTCTTAGAATTCTTTACTGGCAATTCCATCCTTGCTCTAAATTGACCCCTCCCCTCTGTAATATTTCTTGTAGACGATTCAACTTAAAAAATTAATCTTAGCATATTTTCGTTTGAAAAAAAAGACTTTAAGCTCTAATTGTTTTTACGATCACTTCAGAAAATCAAAACACACTGAAAAATTTCCACCAGAAAATTTATATATGCAAAATTAAGGTGGCAAAGAAAAACCGAGACAAATAAAAAGAATTTTGTGTAGGAATTTTGTCAAATCCTCCTAGTGCTAATTTTTGCCAGAAATTCATCTCTGTAAATTTGGCTTTCCACGGAAAATTATCCCTGTTGAATTCCACAGGAAGGATACCCCCCCACCAATAAATGTCTGTATACTTCCCAAAAACATATAATATATGCAAACTGTGGATACATTTTTTAGCTTAAATACCTATCCCCAAAGGCTGTGGGGTGTCATGTTAAATCGAGAAAGTTTTCAACTCTGCCAAACAAAATAGCTCTCTCAAAATTTTGATCGAACGATTTTGGAGAACGAAACGGACGTTTAAGGGATCTAGTAGCCCTCCTATCTTTTGTGTCACAAAAAAGGACGCTAGAAGTTTCAATTAACGTCCAAAGGAGCCCTCTGCCGACGTTATAGGATGACTGGTTCGGTACAATCCTCTTAAATGAATAACAGACGTTCGTGATCTTACTTCTAGAGAAATACAAAAAATTCCACATTTTCGTAAATAAGAGCTTGAAACCTCATCAATAGGATCCTCTGATAGACTTTTTTTTAGAGAAAGAGAGAAAGGATGGTGAGTGAGTAGGCTACACCTGGGTTCAAAGATTTTTATTTTTTCAGTTTCGTTTTTAAAGTCTTAAAAAAGACATTCTATATACTTTGAACGAAAATTTGGCTATGAAACATGTATTAGAGAATGAAATGAAAATCGTATAAATATGTTAGTCACGATTTTTCTTTTAGAAAAAAACAAATTAAATGATAACATTTTTTTCATGATTTAAATTATTTTTATAACCTTTTTTCATGTTTCTAAAATATGTAGTATATACACCTAACAATCGTCGGTGGTTGTCAGTCTTTCCCCCCTCCAGTCTCTCTAGGGAAGCAAATTGGTGATCACCTTAAGCGGGTACTCGGTGTAAATGAATATTTTTGGTCAAGGACGCTAGTTGTTTGACTGTGCGTTTTCGATTAGCACTTTTATTTCAGTGGTAGAAAAAGCACCTAAGACTTATTGTAAAAAGGGAAGAGGAAATATTTCAAGAAAGCATGTGGACATGATGTTGTTATTGTAGCATTAAATGCTCGTAAAGAGGAGGATTTTTAATTTGAAACAAGTACTAATGAGCACATAAACGGAAGCATATGCGTGCGTTGTCATGCAAGTGAGAGATTAAATATCTTTGGAGTGCCAAGAAAGTTCAACTACTGTAATTGTGAATATGCAAGAGTGACATTTCCGGAGAATCTAGTGCTCAAAGATAATTCAAGCCTTGAACTGATTAATGTTGATGAAGGTAGGCTTCTTGCTATTGCTTGTGTTAACACTTTACCGACTGGTAAATTGTATCATCATCTTTATGGTATTAGCATTCAACGGA
Organism: Artemia franciscana; assembly: GCF_032884065.1. Lineage (NCBI taxonomy): Eukaryota > Metazoa > Arthropoda > Branchiopoda > Anostraca > Artemiidae > Artemia > Artemia franciscana. The sequence goes on along the minus strand of NC_088863.1, from coordinate 42,813,878 downwards.
AGGCAAAAAGAAAACAGACATTCTGTTATAACAATACCGTAAGCCATATTTTATCTACATGTCGAAACTGTTACCTATGTAAAATAAAGTAGTAATAGACATTGAAGTCACAGGTAAAATAAAAATGGAATTTGCAGATATGATCACTAAGTAGAATAAATACGAATTGATGAAAAGCAAAGCGCCTGTCCGCATTAATAGTGCCATTTGTGATGCACCAACAGATGTGGTCATTGAAGCCAGAAAAGCAATGACAAAACGCATAATTAGAATGAAACTGCGAAAACAATTGTTTATAACCCAAAACGGAGTAATGAATATTGTATTGGTCACGAACAAAGACAAGAGAATAGCTGGCTTGTCATGGGAAAAAAGATGAATTGTTTTACGGGAGGAATTCGAAACATTCAAAGTTGTTTAATGATCTTGATAATAAGTAACATTGTGTGTGACATTGTTTCATTAAAAACATCGTTTGCACTCTATTGTTATGATTCCATTATTTTTAGGACATTAAAATAAGATCACTTTCAAGACTGATGAAGCAATTTTAGTCATTTTTTCTTTTTCAAGGCAAAGTAAAGGTGTTTTTCTTAGCATTATTCACTTATTTTTTTTGCACGGACAATTGAAGTCGGACGAAACATTAGTGATTTTTGTTTAAGGGGACGGAAAGGTTTTTTCCCTTAACAACATTCAAGTAATATTTTAATTGTAATGATAGCTCAAGTAAGAAGAAAAACTAGTAATTTTTTTTCTCTATTCAGTGTAATAAAAAAGATTACTTTTTTTTAAATAGCACTCACAATATCTTTAAAAACACTCACCTCATGTTTTTTTTGTAATGAAAATTCACATAAGCTGAAACATTAGTCATTTATTTTTCTGTGCAATGGGACAGATTTTTTTCCACAACAACACTCTCGTAATATTTTTGGGATTTGAATCGGCATGATCGGTAAGAGTACCAAAGATAGTGAAAATGAAATGGGATTCGAATAAGTTTTATCGGCACAGAACCTAAGAACAGAGACAATAAAATGGAATCTGAATCTTTTGACCAGTACAAATACCTAGGAGAGTAAAAAATGAAACGTTATTTGAATGTGTTTGACTGGTGAAGGTACCAAAAAGAGTGAAAATAAAAGAGGATTTGAATAGGTTTGATCGGTAAAGATACCGAGAACAGAGACCACGAAATGAGTATTTGAATTAGTTTGATTCGTAAAAGTACCACGAACAGTGAAAATGAGCAGTGAAAATAGGGATCTGAAATAGTTTTGAAACAGTTTGAAACAGGCTTGATCGGTAAAAGTACCAAGAAGATTGAAAATTAAATGCAATTTTAATCAGTTTATCTGCAAAAGTAGAAAGATTGGTGAAAATACAATGGGATTTGAATTGGATTGATCCCGTTTCAACCAACTGAGACTGATTGAAATCCTCTTTCATTTTCACTGGTCTTGGTACTTTTTAAAGGTACCAAGAACAGTAAAATTAAATGGAATTTGAATCAGTTTGATCGGCAATAGTGCCAAGAATAGGGAAAATGAAGGGATTTGAATTGGTTTGATCGATAAAATTACAAAGAATAATGAAACGAAACGGGGTTCGAAACTGTTCGATCAATAAAAATACCAAAAGTAGCAAAAACGAAAGGGGATTTTAGTCGTTTTGATCGATACACTGAAAATTAAAGGAGATTTGGATCAGTTGATTAGTAATAGTAGCAAGAATAGCGACAATGAAAGGGGATCTGAATAGAAAGAAGATTTGGTAAAGATACCAAGAACAGTGAAAATTAAAGGGCGTTTTAAGCAGTTTGATCGGTAAGTGCTAAGAACAGTGAAATTTGAAGTGGTGTTAAAGTGGTTTAAAGTGGGTTTGAATCATCATGATCAGTAAAAGTAGCAAAAACAGTAAAAATACAATGGGATTTGAATCTCTTTGATCTGTAGAAGTACCAAGAACAGTGAAATTGAAATGGGATTCGAGTGGGTATAAAAAACGTTCTACCGAAGTGCAAAACATTTAAACCAGTCCAGCGTAAGTTGGGTGTTCCGGCTTGCAGAGAAAGGCCTTTAGCATGTTCAGGTCAAAAAAGGATGCAATACTCTCTAATCCAAGCCGTGTTAGATGTGGACGACATACATAAGGTGTTTGGAATGGCATATCCGCTGTTAATCCTGGCATTCCGGCTTGATAAAAGAAATTGGCAGGGAAAGGTCTCCACACGACGATCTGTATTTTTTAAATTGACAAGATTTTTGCCACGTTGTTTTATAATCATTTCATTTGGCAGAAAACCCTGGTCAGTTTTAACAGTAAGCATAGCGTATAATTTATTGTATGCAGGAGGGTTTAATTGTTTCCAATCAAAACCATCTGGCGCACTGAAAATTAATTACACTTTTGGAGGCTGTTGTCCCAGTGAAGCTGCAAGTCGATTTGCATCATCTTCCACTTCTTGCATTTTTTGTTTTTTTTTTTGGTAACCTCTGGCATAGTTGTTTGTGTCTCGAAAAATTTTATCCAAGAGAATCATTAGATTACAAGATATCCTATAATTTAAAGGATATGCAAGGAGTTCTTGTCCTCTTGAACTTGTAACGTTTGATAGTTTAGGTAGTTCCAACGAATCATCATTTGTAACAATTACAAGTTTTCGTTTTTAGGGTCTTCCTTAGGGGATATTTTTTTTATATTTATATAACTGGTTGCTTTCGAAACGGTAAATAGACTCGGGTTTTTGCTAACACGGCTGGCCTTTTTGCTAAGAATGACGTCGTATGACCTATATACATATGACATCATGAATGTAAAATGGAAGCAGCTTTGTATGTTGGTACATGACGTCATTGTAATTATTTTATATAGATATGATGTTAGTCATGTGAATCTTTTTTTTTTCCAAAATTAAGACTCTTAACAAATTTTATCAGACTCATGACCTATATAGATAGTTTTTAAGGTCAGAAAATACCAGAATAAACATTCTACCCCTTGCCCCCCCCCCAAAAAAAAAAATATGAGACTGTTTTCGAGAAACTATACATTAATAAATACATACAAACACAATTATTGCTCGAATGGACACTCAAGCTTGTCTCTAAGAGAAAATATAATCAGCCAAATGTATAGTTTTATAACCAAATTTTAAAGCAAAATTCCTAATTACAGGCAGTCAATGGCGATAGTCAACACAGATTAGACCCTTGAAGGGATGTGAATAATCAGAGCTGGAGAAGAGCCAAAATTAGGTCAAAAACCATCTTATATCATAATACGATTTTATTTTTGTTGTAGAGTGATCGTTCAATCACATTTTAGCGGATGGAGGATTAGTAATGCTAAAATGTTTTTGGTACAATCTTTTCCTTATTCCTATTATACATATATTAAAGGCTCAGAGTTATGGTGCAATTCTATTTTCTATTTTCTTTCACTAATACACAATAATGCTGAAAGACAAATGCACCATGAGAGACATTCAATCTCACAGATTTACAAAAGCCTAGAAAAAGTCCTTTAAACTTTAGGAGCTCCCCACGAAGATGCGCAAGGGTAATGGCTTTAAGAGAAATAAACAGAATGAACTTTAGAGCTGTAATACTTCAGTACTTTAGGATTCATGGTGAGAAAATGAACTTTAAAGTGAGCAATGTGGAAATAACTTTGCTTTTTTCTATTTTTAAGTGAGTACCTTCTTGGGATAAGTTCTCAGCAGTTTTCAATGGTTTATAATGTTTTTGGTGAGTTCACTGGCAGCTTTTTTTTCTTTTAAGTTCCTGAAACGAATTGAAAAGACTGGGAAAACTATCATTGTTTCAAGAGTTCTTTTGCTTCAAGCGCTGGATTCTTCCTTCATAGCCCAAAGATTCTGTTTTGTAGAGATTTTTAAAACTTATTCCTTACAAAAGTTACGTGTTTTTATTATTATTTTTTATTATTTAGGAAATTCTAAGTTAAACGTTAAATGCTTTGCGTTGAAATTTTACATTAAATTTTATGTATACGGTAAATATAAAATTGTAATAAAGTTGCCGGCTCAATGTAAAAGGCTCAGAGGTATGTTGGAATTCTATTTCCTATTTTTTTCATCAGCACATATGAATGCTGGAAGACAAAAGTACCATGAGAGACATTCAGTAAAGCCTGGAAAAGGTACTTTAAACCCTAGAATCTCCCCCATGAAGATGCGTAAGGGTAATGGCTTTAAGAGAAATAAACAGAATGAATCTTAGAGCTGTAATACTTCGGTACCTTAGGATTCCAAGTAAAAACTGAACTTTAAAAGTGAGCAACGTGGAACTTCGCTTATTACGATTTCAATTAAGTGGCTTCCGGGGATAGATTCTCAACAGTTTTCGACAATTTATTATGATTTTGGTGAATTCACTCACAACTTCTATTTTCTTTTGTATTTTGGAATCGTTTTGGAATTGATAAGCATGAAAGTCTAAATTAAAAGTTAAATGCCTCGCTTTGAAATTTTACATTAAAGTTTATGTATACGGTAAACATAAAATTGTAATAAAGTTTTCTCTAGTATCTAAAGAAAATTCGTAACTGTAAAAACTTTAAGTAACAGAAACAACCTGATGAATCTTTTTAGGCTCGTCCATCGAAACTCTACTAGAAAACTTTTCTAAGCAATTCAAAATTATTACTTAGAAAGGGAATGTATAAAAAGGAAAACCCATCCAAAAAATTGCATAAATGAGTTCAATCTAAAACATTGTAATGGAGCACACATTTTAGGACTGAAAAAAAAAATCAATTTTAATGTTGATTCCGAAGACAATCAAGGAGACTCACTGACATTACCAGCTAAACGTATATATGGCTCAATTGAACAAACCCTTGGTTAGAAAAATTAATATTTAACTCGATAGCAATCAGGCAAATTTCAAATCATGAAAATTACTGGGAATATTTTTGAAAGTGACGTTGTTATGTTGCCGTATTGAATTTTTCTAAGGCAGTGCGCTAGCTGAGAGCTTTATCTTCGTCCTTTTAAATTTTCAATGATTTGTTTTGCAGAAAATACTTGTTAGTTTGGATAATAGACTAGTTTACCGAATAAAATCTGGCATTCGAACAAAAGCTCCTTTACAAACAAAATTGAATTTTTACAAACAAAACTGTAAAAGGATCAGCCAATTGAAAAATATTTTTTTTTAGAAATTCTAGATAATGGGCCTTTAGGAATATTGGGAAATAGTTCAGTTTGAATAATGAAACTCTCAGAAATGAATCAAGAGTGTAAATGAAGCTCAGGGAAGATTTTTTCCAAATCCTATATCTACTCCTATCCTATTTCTAAGAACCAGCACATTGTATAAAAGAAAGATCTATGCCCGTATTGAATCAGGAAGTAAACTAGACTTACGTTGCCAATGCAACGTGAAGTGTTTGGTTTTGTTTCTTCGCTATCGATCAGTAATCATATGATCAAAGGCTATGCCTCAGCGATGAAAAAAAACAACAACTACAAAAAATAATATCGAAAGAAGGGACTAAATTGACTTTGCAGCCAGTTGGAATTTTATCCCTTTCAATCATAGACATCGTGACGGATGAAAACTTGGAACATTATCTTATATAATCTAGTTGGTATTATAAAGCTATCCGTAACTTTTCAGGATTAAAATACTATAGGTGACACTAATTATTATGAAACTATCACATTGTTTTACGTTATCTTTTGTACCCGTTGTGTAAACACTTAATAACAATTATAATCTAGTTGGTATTATAAAGCTATCCCTAACTTTTCAGGATCAAAATACCATAGATGACATTCTATTAATTATTACGAAACTATCTCATTGTTTTACATTCTCGTTTGTGCTTGTTTCTTCACTATCGGTTAAATGATGAAGTTGTCAGCCTATCGAAGTTTTTAAAACGGTATGTTCAAACAAGAACACAATCAGTTATCACATGACCAAAGGCTATTCCTCAGCGTTGAAAAAACAACAACTACAAAATAATATCGAAACAAGGGACTAAATTGACTTTGCAGCCAGTTGAATTTTATCCTTTTCAATCGTAGACATCGTGACTTAGGTGACACTAACTATTACGAAACTACCACATTGTCTTATGTTATCGCTTGTACCCGTTGCGTAAACACTTAATTCTGTCAGATTTAAAGAGATCGAATACAATTTGCACAAATTTCTAGCCCAAAGTGAACAGATTCTTGCTTACAAGTCCCTCTCTCGTGATGGACATCAGGTTCACCGAAAACAAATAAATGAGTACTCCAACTAGCAAAAGTTGCAAACCCCTCATCGCTGAAGATGATTGTAGCCCAAAAGCCAATTATTACTTACAAGTTCCCTACATGTCTTACCACTTGAACCAAATTGGTTTAACCATCAAATACACGGGAAACAAATAATAGGTACACCAGCAAGCAAAATTGGGAAACCCCTCATTGCCGAAGATGATTATGAGCTAACAGCCGTTTCTCACCCAAAGTGAACCGATTCTTACTTATAAGTCCCTCTCCCGTGATAGGCATCAAGTTCACCGGAAACAAATAAAGGGGTACACCAACTAGCATAGTTGCAAACCCCTCATCGCTGAAGTTTACTGTAGCCTAACAGCAGATTATTACTTACAAGTCTCCTACATGTCTTACCACTGAAACCAAATTGGTTTTACCATCAAATACACTGGAAACAAATAATAGATACACCAACTAGCAAAACTTACTAACCCCTCATTGCCGAAGGTGATTATTACCTAACAGCCGACTGTTGCTTACAAGTCCTCCATATGTCTCACAATTTGTATCGGCCTAGATTTTGTTTCAGTGTGTACCTTACTTCTGAAGTTGTCAACCCCTTGAAACTTTCAGACTGGTATACCCCATGAAGGAATTTTGTACCAAAAAATGGATGTCATATACTTTGATCTGCTCATCAAGAGCTATCGATTGCCGTCGAATTCTATCCGTCTTAGTTCAAAAGTTGATTTTTTGCCGTAGGCCAACTTTCTAACGTCACCACTTAGAAAGGAGCAAAGGATAAGCTCCAATTTCTTTAGCAATGAGAGAACTTTTAGAGTGTATTAGGCACATCTGATAAGATTTCTCTACTGCAATCCCAAGTCCGAAAAACCGAATGATAAACTCAGCTAAAATTACGAACAGAAATGGGTAGAAACAATAGATGGCAGCACTTTCGGACCCGTGGGAAAATGCTACATTTTTGCTGCTGTAAATTTTTCTATTTATCAGTCAAAGAAGATATATTGGCTGTGGGGCCGGGTAGCTGCCGCATATATTTAAAACTTACAGATTTTAGTCCATCTTCAATTTGAAAGTAGTGCCTGCCTGCTTGCCTGCTAGAACGGAGCTTTCCACTCGAAAGCAGAAAGATGGTTTGATGAAGCGAAAGCTTGGCTGCACAACTTCAGATACTCGTCTCTGACATAGGCTATATAACTCCCCTTCACTTTGCACACCATAGGCTCTGGCTCGTGGACAAGCAAATACAATCCTTTCGGCCCCAGGCAAGAGTTCTGTGGAGCTTTCCAAAATTTAATGTCATATTCATCAATCCGGCCTGAGGTCCACACTTTCCGTAAAAACCACACAGGTTAAACCCTTACCAGTTTCCAGGAATAAGCTGAGATCGACGGCATAGGAAAAAAAACGGGACAAAACCAAAGTGTTGCTCTCGCAACACAATAAGTTTCTCCTTAATTTTAGCTTGAATCTGTATCTCTTTGGTTCTAGGATTTGAAAACACGGTTCAAATGGCTTGAGTAAGACTTTAAACCTTATTAGGGGCTTTTTTTCAAATTTAAACTAAATTTTTCTGATTTCCAAAAATCATAAGATATAAGGTTTAAGCAGTGTTGTGAGAAGCAAGACACTTTTCTTTGGGTTCTTTTGTGCTTTAGATCTATTTATGAAACTTTCGCCTTCAATAACACAAAACTTGAGCAATTCACGAGAGACCAGTACCCTTTAGAGGAGAAACAATAGGGTAGAAACTTAAAAAGACCTTATCAGACATAGTTTAGGCTTTTGATACTTATCTGGGAGTTTCATAAACTTAAGTCAGCTACTTTCCAAACTAGCTAAGCTATCTAGAATTTGACCAAGTTTTCTAATGCTACGTAGGAAAACATTTTCCCTACGATTTAATTGGAGGATCAAGATTTCCAATTTGTCCACAAAATGCTATATGAAAACTGGTCTCTAAGACTTTCTTTGATATTAAGAAGGAATTAAGAAAAAAATTTATCAACATTTCTTACCAAAATGGTATCCAATTTTTCCGTACCTATTTTGTTCCCCACTCACTGCCTTACCTCTGGATGAGAAAAAAATTATTCTCTATATCATTGTGTAATTTATTTAAACAGCCTTATACTTCACTCTTTTTATTATTTGTACTACATTTGTCCATCTTCCTCTCTTTTCGAGTTTTCATTCGGATTTTTAATTTTTGTTTTTTTACTAGGTTCATTGTTTTCATACTTTGCTACGTTATTACTTTCTCTCTATTCTTTTTCTTCCTTCAACCAAATTTATCACTTAACGCTTTGACCTCAGTGAATGATTATTAGTCGGATGTCGTTAAATGTTAGCGTATTCATTAGTCCTTTAAATGAATTAAACAAAAAAGGACTGGATAAAAATGAAAAGATATTATTCTGAATATGAGGGGATACTCCATTCTCAGCACCCTTCCTCCTTTTACACTAAAGTTTTACTTTTTGGCCCGTTTCTTTGAGAACGACTATTCAGACAAAATGGCTATTGGGTGGAATGAGAACTATTTATTAAAAACTTTAAAAATTTAGCGTAAAAAGCCAGGGTGAGGGGAGGGAGCCTCCCACACATACGGGATAGTTTCTGATTTATAAGTTTTAATATCAATCTTTACTTTCATAAGAGGTAACTAGTGTGTTTTATTTAATTCCAGTTCACTTTTAGTAGTATACACGGGATTAATCTAAATGCAAGAAGGACTACCATCTCCCAAAGCCGACTAAATCAAATTTAACTTCCCAGTATTAAGAAAAAAATCCAAACATAGTCCAGACATTTGGTTTTGATGAACTGGATAGACACAGTGTCTCTCGATTTACCTCTGCTCTCCTCACCAAGTCAAAAATAAAGTCCACTTAACCCACCCGTACTCCCTCTGAATATTGGTAATGGATCCCTTCAGTAATTCTTAAAATATTACAAATAATTTGAAAAATCAGGTGACTATAGCGTGTGTTGAATTACTAAGGTTCACATATTGTTCCCAGGATGCACTTTTGGTAAATTCTGGTGCAAGTTTCTGCTTGTTCGTATTGTACCTACATATACCGAGTAAGCTCCAGTGTAACTTTCCAAATAAAAAAAACAAGTTTTTTTTTAACTGAAAATAAAAAGCGATATTAAAACTTAAAACGAAGAGAAATTACTTCGTATATGAAAGGGGCTGCTTCCTCATCAACGCCCTGCTCTTCACGCTAAAGTTTGACTCTTTCTCTAAACTCAACTTTTTAAAACAGTGAAAAACTTTAGAGTAAAGAGCGGGGCGTTGATGAGGAAGCAGCCCCTTTCATATACAAAGTAATTTCTGTTCGTTTTAAGTTTTAATGTCGATCCTTACTTTCAGTTAAAAAAACTTGTTTTTTTTATTTAATTTCTGAACGTTTTTGAATCAAGGCATGTTTTGATTTTGGCTCTCCGCAGAGGAATTGTTCAAACAAAATTTGTATATCTTTTTTGGGCTAAATTGCTTTCTCATAGTTTTGATCGAATGATTTTGAGAAAAAATGAACGGGAGAGCAAGCCTAGTTGCCCTCCGATTTTTTGGTTTAATTAAACCATGGTTTACTTAAACCTTTACTTTTTTTGGTTTACTTAAACCAAAGGCAACTAGAACTTTTAATTTTTTACAAATGTTTTATCAGTAAAAGATATACGTAACTTATAAATTACCTTACGAAACGAACTTTTGTATTATCATGTTTTTATTACATATATGAGGGAGTTCACCCACCTGTCAGTACCTCGCTCTTTGCACTAAAGCTTAAATTTTGTCCCAATTTATTAAGAATGACCCCTGAATCACAAAAGCCATAGAATAAATAGTTGAAGTTACTTAAAAATACTTTAGCGTAAAGAGCGAGGTATTAGGAGGAGGTGAGAACCTCATATGCGTAATAATTTCTGTTCGTTTTAAGTTTTAATGCTGCTCCTTACTTCCAGTTGAAAAAACATTTTCATATTTATTTTTTCATTGTTTTTTCAATAATGCTAGAAAATCCTGAGCTTCGTTCATGGAAATTTTCTTCCCCCATGACCAATTTCTCCGTGGAAAGTTCCCCCAACATATCCCCTCTTCTCAACCCCTCCCCCAAACCAAAAAATCCCCCTGAAAACGTCTGTACACTTGCAAATAACCATTACTATATGTAAGCACTGGTCAAAGTTTGTAACTTGTAGCCCCTCCCACGGGGATTGTGGGGGAGTAAGTCGTCCCCAAAGACAAAGTTATAAAGTTTTTCGACTACGCTGAACAAAATGGCTATCTCAGAATTTTGATCTGTTGACTTTGGGAAAATAATTAGCGTGGGAGGGGGCCTAGGTGCCCTCCAATTTTTTGGTCACTTAAAAAGGGCACTAAAACTTTTTATTTCCGTTAGAATGAGCCCTCTTGCAACATTCTAGGACCACTGGGTCGATACGATCACCCCTGGGAAAAAAAAACAAAACAAACAAACAATAAACACGCATCCGTGATCTGCCTTCTGGTAAAAAAAAATACAAAATTCCACATTTTTTAGATAGGAAACTTCTACAGCAGGGTTCTCTGATACGCTGAATCTGATAGTGTGATTTTCGTTAAGATTTTATGACTTTTAGGGGGTGTTTTCCCCTATTTTCTAGAATAAGGCGAATTTTCTCAGGCTCGTAACTTCTGATGGGTAAGACTAAACTTGATGAAACTTATATATTTAGAATCAGCATTAAAATGTGATTCTTTTGATGTAGCTATTGGTGTCTCGCTCCTTACTACAGTTCGTTACAACGAACTATTTGATAATTCAAGTAGAGTGACAAGGCAGATCAGGGACCGATAAAAATCCTCCACTGAACAGCCATAAGCACCCTCCCCAATAAACACTCTTGTCGAGATATTTATACTGGACAAGATATAACAAATAAAACTGGATCAAGTGGTCCAGTTTCGCACAGTAAAAGATTGACCTGTAAAATTTCCAGATCTAGACAAGATGACACTGATGATTTCTTATCTCAACTCCCAGATAAAACGCCAGTATTAAAATGTTTCCTTGAATAATTTACACTGATAATCTCGGCTTTGCGGACCATCTGTAAGAGTATACGAGTATACTTGAAGTACAGTTAATTGTGAAATACTTCTAACAAAGAGTCCTTTGTCCATATTAAGAATAATAAATGTATGATTTTCTCGACCCTGGGAATGACCTATTACTTTTTTCTTTTTAGCTAATCTCACACCCAGGATTAAACAAGCCTGTTTTTCCATTATTAAATGTATATGTAAAAAACGGGTAGCTTGTGTAATTTTCGATGCTTATCCTAGGTGTTATGGAGCTTGTGCACACATTTCTTGCAGCATATAACAATTTTCAACAACTCTGCATCTCATAATTTTCACTGGATGGCTCTTTGGCGTTGTGGGCTGGATATGATAAAGGGATTAGGAGGGGTACTATTTACACTACAGGCACTTTTGACGCTTAAAAATATGATTAGAATAACGAATTTCTGTTTTTTTAATGACCACTTTCTGTTCCTGTGGTATTGCAGGCATCCCCACAGAGTGTCTATAATATAGACAGCAAATCTTCAGCTGGTTTGTCAACGTAATATCATTAGCCGTTAGCGAGACATTAAAGATGTGAGCTTTTTATAACTTTGATAAACAAAGTGTCTTTTTATTAGTTCAACATCCCTCTTGACCTTCTCTGATGGTTTAAACTTAATATCATTATTCATTCCTGGAAGTTTAAACCTGATACCCTGAGCCGTTCCTGATGTATTGTATATAGGTCCTATTGACAACCTGGATGCAGATGGTGTCTTTTATTTATTTATATTTAGTATATATTGACAATCCGGCAGCATATAGTGCCTTTAATTCTATCTAGTTGCCTCATCACAAATAAATTATGAATCTCATAGGATCAAATAGTGTAAAACGTTATTCATGTAAGAATTGGAGATAAACATTGCTTAGTCCTTTCCCTTCCCCTCAAAACTCAATTAGAATTTCTCTTGCCAAACCTCGTACCTTTCAATTTCCAACAATGCCCGAACGTTTTAACTCCATCCCCCAAGCCCTTCTAAAGATATTATAGACATGCAATTTTGATGAACACCAAATAGAGCAACCATCCGTAAGAGCTCATTCGAAATATGGTTAACAAGGAAATAGTACGAACCATAAATGATTATGGTTAGTATTTGTTATTGGAAAATTTATGGATTTTTTTGGGGGAGGGGTAGTTTCTTGTGGAGGATTTTCCACAAGGAAAGATTTTCGCGGCGAGTAAAATTTCCAGGGAATTTACTAGCTTAAATTTCGTACAAGGGCAAGGTGATTTTCTGACTTTATTTAAAAAACAATCAGAAATTAAATAAGAAAAAAATGATTTTTTTCAACTGAAAGTAAGGAGCAACATTACTTAAAAACGAACAGAAACTAATCCAAATATGAAAGGGGCTGCCCCCTCCTCAATACCCCGCTCTTTATGCTTAAGCTTAACTCTTTGTAACAGCTCTTTAAGAACTACTCCTGAAACATAAAGGCAGTTTAATTAAAACAAGAAGCCTTATAAAGTACAAAAAACTTCAGAGTAAAGAGCGAGGTGTGAAAAAGGGGGGCAGCCCCTCTCATATGCAGAATAATTTCTTTTAGTTTTCAGTTTTAATGTTGCTCCTTATTTTCAGGTGAAATAACTATTTTTTTTTGTTTTTTTTTTATTCAATTACTAGTGACAGTTCGAAACAAGTTAGGATCCTCTTGCATAAAGAAAGGAGGAAAATTGGCTCAAGCTTTCTCTGCTGAATATTTATGGAAGGTTAAATTCTTCATGCATAACGAAATCCAGTTGTCTTCGAGATAAAATCTGCCAACTGTTGGTTTTCTGACATGAATTATCTTTTCTTCTTATAATGGTTCCAAACTTTTAGAAGCCATTTTACTGTCATTTCTCTATTAAGATTCGGCTTAATCACTAGTCCTTCAAAAATTATTGGATAAAATCAAGATATTCAGGAACATTTCTTGTAGCAAAAACGAAAGAAGTCTATTTCCCTTAGACTCGGAAGTCAAGCTTTGACCTGATTGAAATTCTAATTGAACTGCGACTGGCTTTACGTACAGTATCATTACAACTGACGGGTCAATTCAAATGAATTCCCTTTCATGAAGAAAGGGAAAAACGGCTATTATGGGAATCGAATGAAATACACCTTTCTAGGTTTTTAACTATGCCTTTTCGAGCAGAACAGTTTGATTAGTTGGCTAAAAAAGGGGACTGGGATCAGCAAATGAATGCCAAGTCCTTTTTTTAATAGTAAGATTTAGTAGACTTAAAATAGCTACGACATCCCACTAATTATAGTAGTCACACTTTCCCGTTGTAAGACGGCATGATAAAAGGCACTCCAATTTGTCTTAGAATTACTTTACCAGTGTAGCTATCCATGTCGGATCAAGTATTCCAAATATTAAAAATGATCAAGGAAAATAACTGAAGGAAAAGAGCGTTAAATACATATAGGAATAAATAAACTGGGTTTTATTCTCCTATTCAGGAAAAATCTTGATACATTGTAAGGAAATGACACGGGGAAAAATAATAGAAATACCAGATTCTTTTAAGGAAAGAGTTGTGCTACTTTCACAAAATGACCTGATACTCGCAAGTGGTTAAAATTCAAGACTAAATAAATAGAGCGTCTTGAATTTAATGTAGTTTTTGTTCAGGAGTGTACATTTTATTTATTGTTTATTTGTACAGTGACCTGGAAGATTAAAAAAAAAAATCAAGAGAAAGGTAGTATAAGAAAGGGTAAAGGTAAAGGATACGGCATTAGACTTTACATTCCGTAACGGCGGTGCTGATCTCCGTTTCTTGGCCCTTCAGCCAGGGAGTGCAATGGGGGGTTGGGGGGCCAGCCATCCTGTGCTTTCGCACACCCTTCCTGTTTACCTTCCCCAGATTTCTCCAGGTACCCATTTAGAGCTGGGTCGACTCAGGCTAAGCTTACAGAGTCACGTCAATGACCCCCGTCCCAAACTGAAGAATTGGGCACCGGGATTCGAACCCACGTCCTCTCGGACAAGGGATCCCGAATCCAGCGCACCAACCCATTCGGCCAGGACGGCTCTGGAAATGTAGTATGAAATCCTTGAAAATAGAAAACGCTTGAAAAAATAATTAACAACCAGAAATCAAAACAAATTCTCATCAGAAACACTTTGATCGTCATGGTTACAGCAACAGCTGCAACCTAGTAAAGAGTGAGCCATGGCACAGTGGCAAAAAGTTGAAAAGTGCGTCTTGAAAAAAACTGCTTAATGCAAAAAATTGCCATCCGACATCGATTCAGGAAAGGTAACTATTATTTCTGTTTGTATTAAAAGTAAAACTTTATTGTGAAAACAAGTGTATGGTGAATTTAAAAAATCTGAAACCCCTCAAGAAGGAGTCACATTGGAATGAAAAGTGTGCCGTTTTAATCATCATGGTCGAAAACCTTGTAATAAAGAATCACATTCGTCCACCTTAAACATTAAAGAGAATCACATTTTTTGAATTGGTAGAGCTGATTTTTCTGGTAGATCAATTGGTAGATAATTTTTTCTTTTTTTCTACCAGGGCTAAAAGCTTACCAGAGCATCATAGTGGGATGTCTAATCATTTTAAACGATTAGACGATTAAATCTCATGTAATGATTTACATGTAATCTTTTTGAAGGTATTGCATGTATCTATGTTCTTTTTCGCATTCCATCATAAGCGAGTGCCACATGACACTAAGAAAGTCGCTTTTGGTGCTATTCTTCAAGTTTTTGGGCTAGTGGTGGTCTCAGAAAATCGGGATAGGGCTCATTCAGACTGAAATTACAAGTTCTCGTGTTCTTTTTCAGTGAAAACTTAATGGAGTGTAGCCTCCCTTTCTTCAGCCCCCCTTTACCCAAAGTCATCCGAAATTTTTAAATAGCCATTTTTTACTCTAGTTAAAGGTCCAATAACTATGCTTTTGGAGATAATATGACCCTCCATAGTCCCAGGATAAAGGGCTGTAATTGCTACGCAATTTTTCTGTCGGTAGAGTGTGGGACTTTTTAATCACAAAGTTAAGGACTCAAGTCCCTTATCAGGCAATTTTTTTTTAAATCTGGCTTTGTGCCTTCTATACAATGGCAAGGGGAGCCTATCTATGTTAAAGTTGACTATTATAATGTTTAACCAATGCTTTTTTTTAGTATACCAGTAAATTACAATCAACCACAAAATTTTAGTGATTTCGACCCTGATTTTTTTTTTCTGATGATTTCTGGGTAAAAAAAATAAATTGAATTTTCTTAGATATTTTGTTTTTTATATTTTGGAAAAAAAGTATTTCAAGGTGTTCAGATTTGTCAACTTATTGTTTCTTTTGGTTTCAGTACTCAAACAGTTCGTGGTAACGAGCTGTAAGTAAGGAGCGACCCGGCTCAATAGTAACCAAAACTCGAAAATACAGAATTTGATACCAAGAGATACACCAAAAGAATTGGTTTTTTAAGTTGATTTCAAATATGTAACATCAAAGGTTATGAGCCTGAGAGAATTTGCCTGATTTTTGAAAAAAGGGGAAAGGGGGAATTCCTATACGAAATTCTTCTTATGTCTTGCTTTCTCTCTGCTGATTAAATGCTACGCATGGAGATGTTAAGGGTAAGTGCCCGGGGTAAATTTTCACCAGGACTGAATTGTCTTGAAAATAAATCCCAAAAAGAGGGATTTTTCCGTGAAGGTGTAGCCATACGTCACCGTATTATCTAAAAAACGGTCAGAAAATAAATAAATAAAATATTTTTTCAACTAAAAGTAAGGAGCAACATTAAAACTTAAAACGAACATAAATTATTATATACATAAGGGGGTTTGCTCCTCCTCAACATCTCGCTCCTTACGCTAAAGTTCGAATTCTGTCCCAATTCTGTAAGAACGGATCCTGAAAACACTATGTTCTTTTAATTAGAACAATAAGAAGCTTTTTAAAAGTACTAAGAAACTTTAACGTAAAGAGTGAGGTGTTGAGGAGGAGAAATCCCACGTATACACAATAATTTTGTTCTTTCTAAGTTTTAATGTTTCTTAAAAGTTAATTAATCTCTGAAGAAAGGGCTATAAGCTACTCAAATTGCCGATATTTCACATATTAAAAAAAAAAAATTCAGAAAAAGAAGTTTTCTAAAGATAAGTAAAGGCCATATTAAACTTAAGAATAGAGGAAATAGAAGCGTACATTATTTAAAACTCAAAAGGAACAGGAATAAAATAAGCAATAATAAAAAAACACACAACAGGTACTAATATACATGAATAAATTAATCTTAAGACGAGTAAAGCTTTAGTTGAATATCCAGATTAAGCTTAAAACGAACAAAAACATTTTGCTATTGAAGCATAAATGAAATACGAAAGGAACAGAAAATAAATAAACAATCATAGTAAACAAACATAAAATATGTACTAATATAAATGAGTAAATAAATCTTATAACGAGTGAAACTTAAATCGAATATGCAAATCAAGCTAGAAACAAACACAACTCTCTATAAACAAGAGTCTGGGTTTTGCCTCCTTCTCTCACTGTAAAGTCTAAAACCTATTACGTCATCAACATGGCCTTTACTTTTCTTTAGAAAACTTCTTTTTCGAAAAGTTTAAAAGAAATTAATTTCTGTTTGCTTTTATTGCCAAAGTTTCAAATTTTTTGAAATTCTTTATTTCTATTAATTTTTGTTCGAAAATACATTAGCGGTTTTGACAAGAACTAATAAAATTAAAATGAATATTTTATATATAATGGTATTAATTATTGAAAGCTCACCGGATCTAGATTTTTTTTCACCCAGGGAAAAATTGAAGCTTTGACGCTTCTAGGCCCGAATATTTTTGTCACTCAGTTTCTGAAAGTTTTTCGTGGAAATCGCCAAAACGTCGAGAATAGTGAAAACCGCAGGGTCTAGCGGGCCTATTGGTAAATCCTGGTCTGCTTTCACTGCAATTTTCATTTTAATTTCAATGTTGCAATAAGTATAAATTTTTAATTTGTTAATTGTAATTTTTTAATTTTTTCAATGTGTAAAAAGTTTTTTTATATTATTTTTGCTTGTTTTTTGAATGCAAAAAGTTACAAGTTTAAAAAATCCTTATTTTAAAATAAGATTTTTTTCAACATCAAACTTTTATAAACATATCAAAACTAGTATCAAAGTAACAATATCAAAAGACCAAAGTATCAAAGTAGAGAAAGCATCTAAGTAAACAAGGTATCAAAATAGACAAAGCCTCAAAGTAATAATAAGCAACTAGCATAACTTACAGCCCTTGCAAAATAAATCGAAGCTACCACGTAAATCGCTAAATCCAAGCAACAAAGTAAACAAAGTAACAATAAATAAGTTCCGTAACTCAAAGCCGTTATTCTGGGGTTTGAGGGGGAAGGTCAATCCTGAAAAACGTAGTTATTTGGCCTTTGGACTATTTTTAACGAAATGGCTATCTCAAAATTTTAAGCGGATACCCTTTGGGAAAGTTGGTCGTGGGGTTGTTGCCCAGTGATCACTTTTGACTCTCAAAACAGACCTAGAAGTTTCAATTTCCGATCGAATGAGCCCCTCCCAAAGTTAGTACCACAACCCTTTCCAAAAAAATTTATATTCTAATGATGGAAAACTCACATAAGTTGCAATACCTGCCAGGGGCTAGGGAAAATTCTCACCCCCTAAGTTATAATAATTTGAATTCTGGACTATTTTGAACAAAATGGCGATTTGATAATCGTGATAAGATGCATTTGGGGAAAAAAGGCACAAGGCTAGTTACTTTTTGAGCACTTTTGATTTTTAAAAACTTACGACGTAAATAAGTTGCAATTCTTGTCATGGGTGCTAGGGAGGATTTCTATAGTAATTTGAAATTTTAACTATTTTGAACAAAATTGTTATTTTAAATTTTTATTGGATGCGTTTGGGGGGAGGGCCGAGGGGGGATAGATGCCATCTGATCACTTTTGATGACTCTTAAAAAGGTAACTAGAACTTTCAATTTCCAATCAAATAAGCCGTCTCTGAAGTATATACGACCAACCCTTATATACCCGGGGCACAGTTGACAACACTTACCCTGGACTCTAGGGGGTTTTGTCAACCCCTGGGTTTTGTTGTTTTATCTTTAAACCATTTTGAACAAATAGCTATCTGAAAACTTTGATTGGATGCATTTAGAGAAAAAGAGCCTCGGGAGAGGGGGACTAGTTGCCCTCTGATCACCTTTGACTTCCGTAGAAACCTTATATGCACCAGGGCAAATTTTAAAACCCTTACCTGGCTGTTTTATCACTGGAGTTCTTGTTATATTATCTTTGGTCTATTTTGAACAAAATGCCTATTCAAAAAATTCGATTGCATGCAATTCGGAAACACGGTTGGGGAGGGGGCTTCTCACTATCTGATCACTTTTGACTCTTAAATGGGGAATTAGAACTTTCAATTTCAAATCATTTGAGTCCCCCCAAAGTTTAAACGACCACCTCTTCCATAAAAACCTTAGTTGACCCAACAGGAAGTTACTAGCCTTTACTGGGCTTCTGGAGGATTTATGTTGAAATAGAAATTTCTGTCATCTGATCCTTGGACTCTTTCAAACTAACTGGCTATCTTAAATTTTCATTGGATGTATTTGGAGAAAAGAGGTTGTATGTGTGTGGGGGGGGGAGGGGAGGGGTAGATGCCCTCTGTTCACTATTGACTTCATAGAAAGCTAATTAGAACTTTCAATTTTCATTCAATGACCCACCTTCGAAGTTTGTACGGCCACCCCTTACCTACAAACCTTATACATTCCCGGGGCATAGCTTAAAACACTTGCCCTAGGGTCTGGGGGTTGTTTCAACCCTCGAGTTTTTATTATCTGATGTTCAAACTATTTTTCAAAAAATGGCTATCTCGAAATTTGTATCGGATGGGTTTGGGGGAAATGAGCGTGAAGGGGGAGACTAGTTGCCCTTGGATCTATAACTTTCAATTTCCAACCAAATAAGCCCTCTCTGAAGTTTATACGACCATCCCTTCCATTAGATATATATATATCCCCAAGGCACAACTTACAACGCCTGCCCCCAGGCCCTAGGAGGCTGTGTTGACACCGGAGTTTTTGTTATCTGACCTTTGAACGATTTTTAGCAAAATGGCTATTGCAAAATTTTTATCAGATGGCTCTAGGAAAAAAGAATGTGGGGATGGGGGAGGGGGCTAATTGCCCTCAGATCTCTTGTGACTCTTTGAAAGTGACCTAGAAATTTTAATTTTCAATCAAATGAGCCGTCTCTGAAGTCTATTAAATAAAAAAAAACAAGTTTTTTTTTTAACTGAAAGTAAAGAGCGACATTAAAACTTGAAAGGAAATTACTTCGTACATGAAAGGGGTTGCTTCCTCATCAACGCACCGCTCTTTACGCTAAAGTTTGACTTTTTCTCTCAACTCTTCTTTTTAAAACAGTAAAAAACTTTAGCGTAAAGAGCGGGGCATTGATGAGGAAGCAGCCCCTTTCATATACGAAGTAATTTTTGTTCGTTTTAAGTTTTAATGTCGCTCCTTACTTTCAGTTAAAAAAAAACTTGTTTTTTTTTATTTAATTTCTGAACATTTTTCAATCAATGCATGTTTTGATTTTGGCTCTCCACAGAGGAATAATTAAAACGAAATTTGCATATTTATTTTTTTTGGCTACATGGCTTTCTCATAATTTTGATCGAATGATTTTGAGAAAAAAAGAGCGGGGGAGGAAGCCTAGTTGCCCTCCTATTTTCGGTTAATTAAAAAGGCAACTAGAACTTTTAATTTTTTACGAATCTTTTTATTAGTAAAAGATATACGTAACTTATAAATTAGCTTACGTAAAAAACTTTTGTATTCTCATGTTTTTATTACATATATGAGGGGTTTGCCCCCTCGGCAGTACCTCGCTCTATACATTAAAGCTTAAATTTTGTCCCAATTCATTAAGAATGACCCCTGAATCACAAAAGCCATAGAATAAATAGTTGAAATTACTAAAAATACTTTAGCGTAAAGAGCGAGGTATTAGGAGGAGGTGAGCCCCTCATATGGGTAATAATTTCTGTTCCTTTTAAGTTTTAATGCTGCTCCTTACTTCCAGCTGAAAAAAAACGTTTTCACATTTATTTTTCCATTGTTTTTTATAAGTAATGCTAGTAAATCCTGCGCTCCCTTCATTAAAATTTTCATCCCCCATGACAAATTCCTCGATGGAAACTTCCCCCAGCATATTCCCCTCTTCTCAACCCCTGCCCCCAACCAAAAAATCCTCCTGAAAACGCCTGTACATGATCTCTATGTGGGAGACATTTAGTTTAATGAGTGGCAATGCTATAGCGTTGATTATGGTAAAGGCCATATGGCTCTAGTGTTTAATTGTTTTCTTCCCAGAGGCCCTTAATATGGAATGGGTCGTCCCATAACCTTCGAAAGGGGCTCCTTTGATTGAATGATGGAAGTTCTAGTGCCCATGTAAAGATTCCAAAATGATCGTAGGGCAACTATCCCCCTCACGCCCTTCTTTTACAAATGCATCCGGAATTTTTTTAGATAGCCATTTTGTTCAAAATAAATTAGAAATCATATAACAAAAACTGCAGTGTTGACACAACCACCCAGGGCCCAGGGCCAGAAGTTGTAAGTTATGCCAAGGGGGCATATATGGTTCTTATGGAAGGGATGCTCCTATAAATTTCAGAGAGGGCTCGTTTCATTCGAAATGTAAAGTTCTAGTTTACTTTTTAAGAGTCAAAAGAGATTGGAGGGCAACGAACCCCCTCCCCCTCCATGCACTTTTTTCCTGAAACCCATCCGATAAGAACTTTGAGATAGCAATTTTTTTCAAAAAAAGTTCAAAATTCATATAACAAAAACTCCAGGGTCAACACAACCCCTCAGGGCATGGGAAAGGTATTGCAAGTCATGCACTGGGGGTAAATATTGTTCTCATGTAAGTGATGCTTGTATAAACTTCAAAGATGGCTCATTTGATTCAAAATTTAAAGTTCTACTTCAATTTTTGATAGTCAAAAGAGATTGGAGGAAAAATAGCCCCCCCCCCCTAACTCCCCCTTTTCCCCAAATACATTCGATAAAAACTTTGAGATAGCCGTTTTATTAAAAATATTTCAAAGGTCAGATAATAAAAACTCAGGTGTCAACCCAACTCCCCAGGTCGGGGAGCAGGCGTTGTAAGTTATGCCCTGGTGGCATGTATGGTTCTTATGGCAGGGATGCTCGTATAAACTTCACAGAGGGCTCATTTTATTTCAAATTGAAAGTTCTAGTTCACTTTTTAAGAGTCAAAAGAGATCGGAGGACAACTAGCCCTCCTCTCCACGCCCTTTTTCCTCAGACCCATCCAATAAGAAATTTGAGGTAGCCAGTTTTTTTTAAATAATTCAAAAATAATAGAACAAAAATTCTAGGGTCGACACAGCCCCAGGGCCCGTGGGCAGGCGATGTAAATTATACCCTGGTGGCATTTATGGTTCTTATGGAAGGGATAGTCGTATAAACTTTAGAGGGCTCATTTGATTGGATATTGAAAGTTCTAATTCAGTTTTTGGGAGTCAAAAGAGATCCGATGGTAACTAGCCACCACCCCAACCTTTTCCCTCCAAACATATATTGTTATTATGGAACATATTCTCGTATAAAATTCATAGAGGGTTCATTTGATTAAAAATTTGAAGTTCTAGTTCAATTTTTAACAGCCAAAAGATATTGGAGGGCAACTACCCCCTGCCTTTTTACCCTAAGCCCATCCGATACAAATTTTGAGATAGCCTTCTTTTTAAAAATTGTTCAAATATTACATAGCAATAGCTCCGGTGTCAACGCAATTCCCCAGGGCCAGGGGTGGGGGCAGGCGTTTTAAGTTATGTCCTGGGGACACATATGGTTCTTGTGAAAGAGATGCTCCTAAAAACTTCAGACAGGGCTCGTTTGATTGGAAATTGGAAGTTCTAGTTCACTTTTTAAGAGTCAAAAGAGATACACGGGCAACTAGCACTCCACCTACGCCTCTTTTTTTCCAAATACATCCGATAAAAATTTTGAGATAGCCATATTGTTAAAAATAGTGCAAAGTTCAGATAACAATAACTCCAAATGTCGACACAACTCCCCAGGGCTTAAGGGGCAGGCGTTTTAAGTTATGCCTTAGGGGTATATATGGTTCTTATGGAATTAATGCTCGTATAAACTTCGAAGAAGTCTCATTTGATTGGAAATTCAAAATTCTAGTTCAAAGAGTCAAAAGAGATCCGAGAAGCAGCTAGCTCCCCTAGCCCTGTTTCCCCAAACCCATGCAATATCAACTTTTTGTTTGCAATACAAACAAAAATGAGGACAATAGAGAGCCAGGGAAAAAATCAAAAAATTATGCAAAAATTTCGGTTAAGACCTTCACTTGACTGTCTTCAGTGCAGAATTACTAAGTTACCCCTTCACCGTTACTCAGAAAGGGTCCTCCTATTTTAGTTTGTGTTTTGTTTTAAGTTTTGCTTTTTTATATTTTTATCAGTTTTATTCTGCACTGAGGACGGTCAAGTGGAGGTCTTGACCGAAGTATTTGCATAGTTTTTCAATTTTTTTACTGGCTGTTTATTGTCCTCGTTTTCTTCCTTTCTTCACGATTTTACGTTTGATGTCTTGAAACGTCTTGAAAAAGACTTGAAGAAAAATGTCTTAAAAATGTCTTGGAATGTCTTGAAACGTATTGAAAGACGTCTTGAACAAAAATGTCTTAAAAACGTCTTAAAATGTCTTTAAACGTACTTAGCAACGTCTTGGAGAAAAATGTCTAGAAATTATCTTGAAATGTCTTTAAACGTCTTGAAGAAAAATATTTTAAAAAGTGTCTTGGAATGTCTTGAAAAGTCTTGCAAAAACATCTTGATGAGAAATGTCTTAAAAAACTTCTTCACTTGACTAACGGACTCTCACACCTCCATAACATAACGAGCAAAGAAATCCTGACTTAAAGAAATCCTGGCCCTAGTAGATTCCTATAGAAGAAAATCCTCTAGGCTGTAACACCCAAAGCCTATTACGTAGCAACCAAAGAAATCCTGAAGTAAATAAGCCATGGCCCTCCTAGGTTTTTAAGTAATTAGCACTTCTTTGTTTTAGAAAACATTCCCTATTACGTAATTAAGTCATACATCTCTTAGAAAACCCTCCCTATTACGTAACATGCACCTGTGTCTTGCCCTGAGCGGGATCGCCATTAAACTTATTCTTTATTTTAAATCATTGAAGGAAGAAAAGAGTAGGGACTGTGTGTGTTGTTAAATTCATGAGCCCCCATTAATTCTACTTTTAATTAAAGAGGCAAATATACACCATTGAAGGCCTCCAAAGGGCTATAGGTCGCTTCTTAAAAAGATTAAATAAAAAACAAGTTTTTTTTAACTGAAAGTAAGGAGCGACATTAAAACTTAAAACGCACAGAAATTACTTCGTATATGAAAGAGGCTGCTTCCTCATCAACGCCCCGCTCTTTACACTAAAGTTTGACTCTTTCTCTCAATTCTTCTTTTTAAAACAGTAAAAAACTTTAGCGTAAAGAGCGGGGCGTTGATGAGGAAGCAGCCTCTTTCATATACGAAGTAATTTCTGTAATGTCGCTCCTTACTTTCAGTTAAAAAAACTTGTTTTTTTATATTTAATTTCTGAACGTTTTTGAATCAATGCATGTTTTGATTTTGGCTCTCCGCAGAGGAATAATCAAAACGAAATTTGCATTTTTTTTTTTTTGGCTGAATGGCTTTCACATAATTTTGATCGAATGATTTTGAGAAAAAAAGAGCGGGGGACAAAGCCTAGTTGCCCTCCGATTTTTTGGCTAATTAAAAAGGCAACTAGAACTTTTAATTTTTTACGATTCTTTTTATTGGTAAAAGATTTACGTAACTTATAAATTAGCTTACGTAAAGAACTTTTGTATTCTCATGTTTTTATTACATATATAAGGGGATTCGCCCCATCTTCAGTACCTCGCTCTTTACACTAAAGCTTAAATTTTATCCCAATTCATTAAGAATGACCCCTGAATCACAAAAGCCGTAGAATAAATAGTTGAAATTACTAAAAATACTTTAGCGTAAAGACCGAGGTATTAGAAGGAGGTGAGCCCCTCATATGGGTAATAATTTCTGTTTGTTTTAAGTTTTATTGCTGTGCCTTACTTCCAGCTGAAAAAGCTTTTTCACATTTATTTTTTAATTGTTTTTTTTTAAATAATGCTAGTAAATCCTGCTCTCCCTTCATGGAAATTTTCTTCTCCCATGACAAATTCTCGATGGACTTTGGGAAAATAATTAGCGTGGGAGGGGGCCTTGGTGCCCTCCAATTTTTTTGGTCACTTAAAAAGGGCACTAGAACTTTTCATTTACATTAGAATGAGCCCTCTTGCAACATTCTAGGGCAACCGGGTCGATACGATCACCCCTGGGGAAAAAAAACAAAAAAAAACAAATAAACTAATAAACACGCATCCGTGATCTGCCTTCTGGCAAAAAATGCAAAATTCCACATTTTTGTAGATTAGAGCTCGAAACTTCTAGAGTAGGGTTCTCTGATACGCTGAATCTGATGGTGTGATTTTCGTTAAGATTCTATGACTTTTAGGGAGTGTTTCCCCCTATTTTCTAAAATAAAGCAAATTTTCTCAGGCTCGTAACTTTTGATGGGTAAGACTAAACTTGATGAAACTTGTATATTTAAAACCAACATTAAAATGCGATCCTTTTGATGTAGCTCTTGGTATCAAAATTCCATTTTTTAGAGTTTTGGTTACTATTGAGCCGGGTCGTTCCTTACTACAATTCGTTACCACGAACTGTTTGAAAATCAAGTTAAAATAAAATAAAAAGATCAATAGTGCTGCCTAAGTAAAGAGCGATGTTTGCACAATGTATTTTTTCTGACCAAGGCACTTTGTATAGAAGAATTGCTGTAGAAAATCCAAAATGGATTCATACCATTGAAAATTAGAATTTCCAATGCCCCTTCTAAGAGTCAGAAGCGACCAGAGGAAAACGGTACCCCCAAGTCCATCATTTCTTCAAACACAGCAAATCAAAAAATTTGAGGCAGTTATTTTGTTAAGCATAGTTGGGAGGTCCAGTATTTTTTTTTTGTGGGGGGGAACCCTATACATCTGTCAGGGCAAGGGCTTTAAAATATATAGCAGTTGCCTATTATTAACATATAACGTTTTAGAGAAGGGACACTCGTATAAGCTTCCGAGGAGAATCATTCGATTGGAAACAAAAAGCTCTAGCGCCTTTTAAGAGTGAATAGAGCAGCTTTTCTATTTCAGACTTTAACAACCCAGGGTATAACGGACATCAGTGTCTAAATTACCTATACCAAGTGTCCATTATACCCCGGTAATCCAGGTATAAAGACACTGTTGCTGCTTTTCATTTGATCACTTTCCATGATAATCTGGTAAGTGGTACAAGTTGGTCATCCATGGCTCGAATAAAGTCAACATACTGAAGTTAATGTTGGTAAAAATCAGGTGTGCAAAAAAAGAGTCTTACAGAAAAGGTATTGGCAATCCTAAGAAAAAGTGTCCACGATGCCCCAGTCTCCCTAATTGAAACTTTTAAAAGAGGCAATTTGATTGGTAAATAAAAGCTCTAGTCTAGTGCTCTTTTTATAGCTATTTGAAGGCAAGCTGCCCTCCTCCCAGGCCCATTCATTTTCCTAACACATTCAATTAAAATGTTAAGACTGCCATTTTTTCAGCATAGTAGAATGGTCCAGTAACTATGTCTCTTGGGTTATCGGGTATGTCAACCTTCCTCAGTTTGCACCGTTAAACTTTAAAACCAAATATTACTTTAAAACTAAATTAAAAGGCACCCCGCGTATTGTTGCGAGTGAGACATCTCAGCAAAATCTCGAAAGCGACTGAGGGCATTAAGTTGAAACTTTCGGGGCTAATACTATTACTACTTCTGCTCTTTCAATTTAAAGAAATCAAAAGAGCGTAAGTGTATCAAGGATTTCAAAGAGCATAGATACAATTTTTTGTGAATGGTATTAAGTTTTATTTTTCAGATCAACTTGAAGTTTATAAAACCAATTGGACCAATACTATTTTTGTCTTAAAAATTGTTGGAGAAGTTTCTCCAGCAAGCCAAAGTGTGGATTCTTATAGAAAAACGAAAGGATATAATATTATTTTTTTTCCATGAAAAAGACTATGTCAATAAATCACGAACATAAATTAATATGAAAAACTTAAATTGAATATAAATGCAAGCCAAAACGAAAGAAATTACAATAAATAACCGACTCAAACTCAAAACGAGCAAAAACTAATTTGAGTTGGGCTGACAACCCCCATGCCTTTCTAAGGTCAGGAAATAATTTGTACTTTATTGAAAAAAAAAAAACGAACTAAAAATGAACTTGAAAGTTTAATAATCATATACTGATATTATTCCTTAAATTTTAGTAGGTTTTTAATTTATTAAACAACAAAGTGAAAACATTTAAGAAGGTTTTTTGTTTTCAGGAAAGTGAAAATTCTGTTCTTGTCTTGAGAAGGCATAGGGATTGTCAGTTCTACTCTAGTCAGCTTCTCCTTGTTTTGACTTTGACTTGGTTATTTTTTGTGATATTTGTTCGTTCTGGGCTTCATTCAAGTATTGACGGTGATTTGTGGTGTTTTCAGGCTACGAAGATATTTTATACTATTTCTGCCTATTTTTGGTGTAATAGAGCTCTTTACTTTTCTTTGAAACAACTTGCTTCTCGAAAAAAGTTTCTTAAACTAATCTTTAAAAGGAAAGGCTTTCACCCACTATAGGAAAAGAAGCAATTATCATTAATTAAACAAATAATACAATAAATTTTTTGAGAGGGAGAATGGGCGAATCATAAGAAAAAAAGAAAGAAAACGTCATTCGAACTAAGTCAATCAATCTCAAATGTCAATCTAACTGAAAGTTATTTTCTAACGACCGTAATTTCTGATTACATAAATACAAGGCGTGAATATCCCCTTCCAACTCGCATAATTGACTAAAAACAGAAGAAACATAAGAGTTTCACATTACATAAATAAAACATATGCTGTGGAGGATATTTGGAAGAGAGAATACAATTCCTCGTGAAGAAAGGACCTAAAATATAATTTTTTCATAAGAGGTGTGGATTTTCCAAGGGTTTATAAGCGCATAGTGGACGTAATTGAATTGATTAAAAAAAATCAAGTTTTTGGAGGAAATTTCAAAAACGAGTTAAAATGAAAAAAAAAAAATCAAGACTCCTTGAAGCAAAGTAAGCTATTACTATTTTAAAAGGAATTAAATAAAAAACAAGTTTTTTCAACTGAAAGTAAGGAGCGACATAAAACTTAAAACAGAAATTATTCCGTATATGGAACGGGTTGTCCCCTCCTCAACACCTCGCTCTTTACGCTAAAGTTTGACTCTTTGTGACAACTCTAATTTTTAAAACAATAGAATAAACTTATATTAATAATATAAAATAAACTTATATATTTTATAAAAAAAATAAAATAAACGGATAAACGCGATCGGTCTTCTGACAAAAAATACGAAATTCCACATTTTTGTAGCTAGGAGCTTGGAACTTCTACAGTAGGGTTCTCTATTACGTTTAACGCGATGGTGGGATTTTCGTTAAGATTCTAGGACTTTTAGGGGGTGGTTCCCCCTATTTTTTAAAACAAGGCAAATTTTCACAGGCTCGTAACTTTTGATGGGTACGACTAAATTTGATTAAACTTATATATTTAAAATCATCATAAAATCTAATTCTTTTGATGTATCTATTAGCATCAAAATTCCATTTTTTAGAGTTTCGTTTACTATTGAGCCGGGTCGCACCTTAGTACACTTCGTTACCACGAACTGTTTGAAAGAAAATAATCACTGATTTTGAGGGGAGAGGGGTGAATCACAAAATAAGCTAAAATAGGGAACATAGATTAATCAGGGGCTAAGGCTCTACGATTGCAAAACCTTTTCGAACGGAAGCTATTTGTCCAATATTAGTAGCTTCCTGATCATGTAATCAACATGGTCATTTTTCCTCCAACACGCATAATTGAATAAAGATAAAACAAATATGAAAGTCCATGCTGTTGCATAAAAGGTATCAAAGAGGATGAGGCCTCTGCACGCGTGAAATGGTGAAAACTGAACTGGACAAAAAATTAAATAGTATAAAAAAATAATAATAATTTACCGGTTAAAAACGAGTGGAAGCGATACTTTCAGGGGCCAAAATGAGAAAATAGGGATGAGCAGATTTTTAAGGCAAGGAATACAATTCAAGCTGAAGCAAGAAAAATCTATGTAAGTATTCTCGCATAAAACTTCAAATTTATAAGCTCTGCTCAGTTCACTAGAGTAGTTAATGAATAAAGCAAAAAAATTTCGAAGTCTTTAAAGAAAAATCATAAGAAAACAGAGAAAAGAAAAAGGACCGTTCAAGTGTGGATGGAAGCATGTCTTTCTACTAATATTAAATTTAAAGTTACTCTGTTCCTTTATATTATCCAGTCAACCTATTGATTTCTATGACCTAATTTATTCTTTTTTTTAGTTCTTGCGATGGAGCTGCTGCTGATAATGGCTATCTTCTGTCATTTCACGTCAACGCTGGGAAAGGATCTGATCTCATCAAGATACCGCAATGGAAGTCGTAAACGACTTCTAAGCTCATTAGGTCAGTCGCACAAGAAAAATGGGTAATATAATATTAGATAGAGATGCGGCCATTTTCCTCAAGACGGATTCATGGTAGCTTTTCATCTGATTTTATCATTTTTATATCAATGCTTGTTTTCAGCCTCAATTTGTTAATTTTGATTTTGAGAGTTTAGTCCAACAAAGCTAGACATTGATAATCATTTTTCTTATTGAAATATAGGATGAAAGTGCGAGCAAAAGTGAATGAACTTAGAGGTTTTGGGAGTTCAGGGTGCAAGAATAGGTTTGAAAATTAATGTTAAGAAGACTAACTCATTAAGGCTGGGAATAAGGAAAGATGAAAAGGTGACGTTCGGTAACGAAAAGATCGATCAACTAAACAGCTTCAGTTACCCTGGTAGTATTATTAGTAATGCCTGTGGATGCTGTATATATATTAAAAGTAGACTAGCCAGGGCTCAAGGTGCTTTTTTACATTTGTTTTTTTCACAGCCCATGATGTTTTTTCACAGTTGAAAAAAGTTCGGAAGAATAGGAAGATAAGTCTGCTAACCAATATTCGAATATTGGAAGCCACGCTGATGACATTGGTGAAATATGGTCCTGAAGCATAAGTGCTCTGAAAAACTCTAAAAAGGATTTTTCTGGGTACCCGACTGACTGAGCATATTTCGAAAAGCGGGGGGGGGGGGGGTACACAAAGTTTGGTTTAATCACAATTTTTAGGGCTATAATGAGAGAAATGTTGAGATGGTTAGAGGACCTTCTGTGAATGAAGCATGACAGATTGCCAAAGATTGTTCTTTTTGGCCAACCGTCTAGGGCAAAAAGGAAAGCAAGTAGTCCATGGTCGGGGCGAGAGGATGTCGTAAAGAAATAATTAAGGGAAACGGGAACTTGGTTGGAGGGTGCAAAGAGGAAGGCTTTGAATATACAGAGATGGAGGTGGAGCACTCGTAACTGTGTTGGCATCGGGTGGCTTGGTGCTGCGGTGAGTTGTTAGTAATAGTACTAGTATAAGTCTTAGTCTCATTCAGCCTCACTTAGCTTGCTTATTCATGACTTGACCTAACAAATTTTCCTCTCGGAACACGCAAATTGTTTTGCTCTTAAGTAAGTCTCCAAAAAACACTATGTTGTACGTTAGAGAAAATTTCGTAGACAGCGCAATAGTTATGACTAAGTAAAGAGTGATTTGGGCACAATATATTATTTTCTTTTTTGGGTTTGTTTTAAACCGGAGCACTTCGCATAGAAGGAGTTGTCGTAAAAATTTGGAAAAAGACTCATTGGATTGAAAAATTGAAAAAGCTAGTGATCTTTATAACAGTTGAAAGTGATTGGAGGACAAACAGCCCCTCTCGTACATCGATCGTTTCCCCAAACACATCCAATCAAAATTTTGATATTTTTACTATTTTTTCAACGTAGTTGAAGGGCCCAAAAATTTGTCTTTAAGGATGACAACCCCCCTCAGCCCCCAGTGCAAGGGTTGTAAGTTATGCCCTGGGGCAAATGAGGTTTCTATAGGAAGGGTGATCGTTTAAACTTCAAAGGGGATCATTGGATTATAAATAAGAAGTACTAGTTCCCTTTTTAAGAGTTAAATTGATCCGACCGCAGACCTCCCCCCCTCCACGCGTTTTTTTCCTCAAATGCATCTGATATAATTCTTAAGATAGCCATTTGTTTAAGAAATAGTCCAAAAATAACAGAACAAGTCCTTTGTGGCTAAAACAACCCCTCGGTCTTGGGGTAAGGGTTGTAAGCTATGGCTCGGGGGAATATTAAGTTTTTATTGAAGGAATGGCCATTTGGGCTTTAGAGAAGACCCATTTCATTTGAAATGTATAGTTCTAGATCCCATTTAAATATCAAAAGTAATAGACGGCAACTAGCCCCTTCCCCCTTGATATTCTCCTGCTCCAAAACGCATCCAATCGAAAACGTGAGATAGCCATTTTATTCAGAATAGTTCGAAGAGCATAAAAAAATTTCTTCAGGGTCGAGACAAGCCCCTAGGCCAAGGAGCATGGGTCTTAAGCTAAGCCCAGAGGTATAAAGGGTTTCTATGGAACGGGTGGTAGAATAAACTTTGGATCGGAGGGGATTTATTTGATTTGAAGTCGTAAGTTCTAGTGCCCTTTTAATAGTCAAAAGTAAACGGAGGGCAACCATTCCCCCCACGCCTAGTATTCCCCAAAAACACATATGATCAAAATTTTAAGAGATTAATTTTGTACAGAATTGTTGAAACATCCAATAAATATGTATTTGGGGATACCAACCTCCCACATCCCTCAGAGCAATTCTTTCATTAGTTACATATAGTATATGATAGTATATGTTATTCAGAGAGGTATGTATTTTGATCTTTACTTTCCAAAAAGACGAAAGACGTTCAGGTGAGCCTTTCAGAGAATGTTGAATAGATTGTTGAACTAAATCTAAACATGATATGTGTTTAAGCATGGGCGTAACTCAGGAATGACTGAATGTAGCAATTCGGAACTTTCTGGAAATGATAAGGGCAATATTTTTATTCTACCACTACTACTATAACTGCAGTCCGTCCGTTTACAATATTGAAGGGTATTTGAACTAAATCAAAAGACGCTATTTGCACGTACATTGTCCAAAGAGTTTTTCTCGAAAATTGATTTGGGTATTAAGTTGAACTTTCAGAGAGTACTTAATGTGGAAAATCATCTGTCCAAAAGGCAATATTGGCACGCTACTAATATTACTACCATCACTGTTACGTTTACTACTGGTGCTACTACTATTACTACTACTGCAACTGCTACTTCTTTTCTAACTACTTGTAAGGCTAAGAGCAATGAGAAGAAAATTTCAAGAAGTGTATGAACATACTTGTTATCAAAAGGACATGTCGACACAGTAATGGCTAATTGTACTTAGTTGAAACTTCAGGGACTTGTTGAGAGGGATGTTCAACTGACCAGAAGGCGACACATCAATACTACTCTGCTACTAGGACTACTGCTTTTACTATCAATACTACTACTACCAATATTGTGACTACTATTACAGTTATACCTAATGGTATGAAATGACATTTTCGAGAAATTTTGACGAGGGAAGGTGAACTAAATCAAAAAATGTCATCTGTATGGAGGTTGTCAAAACGGTGTAACAGGGCGTGAAGGGAGTGAAATTGAAACTAATTTTTTGTTGTTGTAGTGAATGTTGAACTAGCCGAATGGAAAAATTTTCATCTTACAGCTGCTGCTTTTACCCATGCTATTACTACTGCTATTGTTGCTTCTGCCATTACTACTGCTACTAGAGCAAAGCCTACTCCAATTAATTCTACTAATAGGAGTAGAATTATACGTTCCGGCAAAATATGCTTCAGTGTTCTGAGGATGCCAACTCCCCCTGCAATTTTGGTGGAAATAATTTCGCTATGATTCTTCCACGATAAATTAGAATCAATATGGAAACCAAAGTACCATAGTGATTTAACTTATAAAATAGGTTTTTCACCTACTAGGACTTTGTTACTTACAACAACAGAATCGCCCACTCTACAGAATGTCAGTAAAATGTTTCCTTTACATTCACACAGAGCAAAGTTAAACTTGTAACCACCTCTAATCTTTTGAGGGCATCATTGGCTTTTATTATTACTATTAACTCATCGACTGATTTTGCAAAGACTGTTAGCACAGTGTCATCCGCAAAAGAAGTAATGCATACATCCTGCAGATAAAAGCGCATCATGTCCACGTAAAGCAGATAAAGTAAAGGGCCCAGCACAGAGCCCTGAGGTACACCACACTTTACAGAAAAAGATGATGAGACTACACCAATTAGACTACACCAATTAAAACGACTTTAAAGGACCTACCGAAAAGATAACTCTCAAACCATCTTAGACAAACTCCATTTTATTCCAAGACTTCTCATTCGATGAAGCAATACTTGGTAGTCAACCGTGTCAAACACTTTTCTAATGTCAATGAAAGTGGTACGTTACCTGACTTTAATACACAGTTAACACTTTGAACAAGGTGTTGTAAGGCGTGCGTCGAGGAATGACCCTTACAAAACCCAAACTGTGTCTGACTCAAAAGCCTGTTCATCTGAAGGAAATTTTAGAGCCGTTTATGAACCACTTCCTCCAGTATCTTTGAAAAGATGGGTAGAATTGATATGGGTCTCCATTTTTCTATATCTGACTTGCAGCCACCTTTGTGCAATGGAATGACCTTCGTCACCTTAAACTGCACCGGAAAACTGCCCTTTTCCAGGGAAAAATTAGTGATAAAAACTAGATAGGGAAGAATATACCTTAGAATCACTTTAAGAGCTCGAAGGGACAAACCATCAACATGCTCTTCCAAGGGCAAACTACCACAAATCACCTTTAATTAATGAATGAAACCCAAACCGAGCAGAATTTACAATAAATAACCGATGTCAAAATAAAAAAAGAGCAAAAATTCCCACGAGAAGGGCTGACAAACCTCATGCCTTCTGAAGAGCAAAATATAATTTGCACTTTACTGAAAAAAAAAACAAAAAAACAGATGACCGTGGTTTGTTAATTTCCATATACATATACTGATATTTTTCATAATTGTCTTATAATTATTGATATTTTTTTTTATAAATTTTCATGTATTAAAGTAAAAAAGTGAAAACATTTTAAATGTATTTTGCTTTCATTAAAGTAGGCGTAGTAGGCGTTTTTTAGTTTCTCTTTTTGTATAGTATCTACTTTGCAAGTTTTTTTTTTGTTTACTCTTTAAACTTGTGTAGTTTGAAGATTGTTACTTGGAAAAGAATTAGTTTTCTATTACCCGTAGGTATATAATCTCGGAGACAAGACCCTCAATCGCTTTTTAAACACTGTTTGGAATAAGAGTTTCTTAAAAGAGTATCATTTTATAGGCATGTGATATGTTACCCGGAATTAATTCAGTTATAATCAAACTTGAAAATATTGGGGTTAATAGTTCAGAGAGACCTCCACCTATCTGAGCAAGTTACTTTTTTTTAAGTAACAAATTGCTGAGAAATCATTGACTGTTCTACGGCGCCTTTTCTTCAAACAGTCTGACATCTAGATGTGAGAACCCCTAATATTTATGGAAGGCTCACTGATCATTTTTATGAAATTTGGGTCTACTTTTTCTAGCATCGCTTTTATAAGCTTCGGTTTCTATTGGACGTCATCTTTAGAGGGTAGTGTATCTTCAACTGCTTCATGATTGCAACTATACTATTTCATCTTTGTGTATGGTAAATAAATGATTCACCATGGCTAAAGGCTATTTTTGGAAGATCTTATAAAATAGATAATTCTTGAATAAATTTCGTATGTGATACATGTAGTTTCATTTCATCACATGCTTTCTGCCATGATTTTTAGCAGTAAATACTACGTTTAAGGGCACTGCTCATGATAGACTTTAAGCTGTGTTATCCTTGACGCGCTAAGCCAAGAGACTATCATTCCAAAAGAAGTATTAAGCAGAGACATGATCATGACTCAAAGTTATCCAAACAAATAAAAAGACATACATAATAGAAAAAGCCAATAATATCTCTAATTCTTTTGTTTTCTATGTAGAAAACTTCATCATAAACACTAAGATTTGGGAGAATTCTGGATTTATAACGTTCTCGTGCTACAGTGAAAAATCAGGTTTATGCTTTTTACAGTAAAGAGTGGTGTTCATTTTTAATATATTTAATTGTGTAGTCTACAAGACTTTTTTAATTTACATTATAAGGCGTAGATGCGTAGATGCGTAGAGGCGTAGATGCTCCAATTGGATCGTTTCAAGCACTCTCACACTAAAGACACCAATGAGTCATCGCTTCAAGCAACTTCAAAATTGAAGTATGTAGGTTTGTATTCACAATTTTCATTACCTTGACAGGGGTAAGGTAGAGACCCCTTTCCCTTGTTGTTCCAACAATTGAAGTTTGAACCCACATCAACTTGAATCTTCTCCAAAATCACTAAGTTAAGGGCAAGCTAAGTGTTTGTGAAGGATTTTTCACAATTAAAAAATATAGGTATTTTTCCATTGGACAAAAATTATAATATACAAAAATCTTTACAGAAAAAACTGAAAAACCACGAGAAACCTCAAAAAATTTAAAATGTTAAGAAAATTCACCATCTAAAATCTACATAATTTAAAATTTTATGGCGAAAATTGAAAAACAGCGAGACAACTCTGCGGAATTTGAAAGAGACGGAAAGACACTAGCAAACATTTCAAAACGATGGAAATAATAAAAAAAAACTGAAACATTACAACAATGTATATTAGGAAGTAAATACTGCTTTACCCAATTGTAGAGAGAAAGACCGGGCAAAGAAAACTCGTCTTTTCAGTGTTCTTGAATACCCGCTCTTAAGGAATTTAACAGATTAAGTATATCAAGAGCTAGATTTTTCAATTTACTTTATTATGGGGAGTAAAGGGGCATCGTGGTAGCCTCATTGTCCATCTTACACAATTTATCCGCTACAACATAAATCGATGTCTTCACAGCTTCCACTGTACATAATTTGAGTTTTAATGATCTAATTACATTAGTTACAGTCAATATAATGTGTTTGTTAAAAAAGCGTCTTTAAATTTTTGAAAAGTTGAATCTTTCCTAATCAGATGTAAGCCATTTCCCCAGGGAATAAAAAATTCCAAAAGTTTTGAATGGGTAACTTGACTCGATCTTGGGATGTTAAATATTTACCAAATCTTATTTCCAGTGATTGATTACAGAGACCAAATTCGTAAGTGACCAAATCAAGTGATTATCAAGGAGACCAAAATTCGTAAGCTTGAGGAACAGTAATTACAGAATTACCCTTTTGGATGGTCATTGGACCATCTAAAGGAAAGGCTTAAAAAATTTCAAGACTAAAACAACCTTTGATAGTATTTGCACAGGTTCTTCAATCACAAGCCCTTGGATAGCGCAAAGATTATCTTGTCAAAGTATTTTGGAAAATTGAAGGTCATGGATTGACATACAGATTTTAGTACACCCACCCTGACTGGATGACAGGGAGAGGATGTTTATTTCAGGTATATATGCAAGAAAGTTAAGGTCACTGGGACATTCTTGCCCGTTTTTTTCGTAACAAAATTTAGAAAACGCATAGACACAAGGACTGTCACAAGGTGAAATTTGATGTTTTAGTGTATTACTATTATGCTAATAATAAGTCCAAGATTCTTTCTAAAATTTTGTAGAGTGTTAAGCGATAATTGGTCTTAAAATGTTACTTATTTACGTATAGTGTTAGTACGCATAGTAGTTACGTATAGTGTTTTTAACACAAAGATAAGACATACATATTAAAAATTCTGAAGTGGCTTATTTACAAAATTTATGATTTGTGGGTTTATTCCTAAGGCGCTCCCTTTTTTATTGCCTGTTTCCTTGGTAGAATCTTTTAAACGTCTCCTCCAATTCATGTACCCATCTTTCGGTTGGCTACCTCTTGGCTGTCTGTAACCATAAATTCTCTTCTCAATAAGGTAAAAAATTATTCCGTCCTTTCCACACCATGGTGTTGGCTATGATTTTCTATATTGATGACGGGGTCATTAAACTTTGTTAGTAAATGATTTCATAATATAATAAAAGGATAAATACTGTAATAATAAAATGTAATTCTGCTAAGATAATTTGGTTTAAGCTAATCAGAAAAATTGTCTAGTTTCCTTCAGACAATAATACAGCCGGTTAAGAGTAAATCATTTATTATCTTTTTTTTCTCATTTCAGTTTGCAATAGAACATTTCAAGGAAGTATTGGTAACGTATATTCGTTGGGTATTTTGAGATCGATAACTCACAAAACTACTGGAACTGACTGTACGTACAATATTACTGCAGGTGGTGGAAAGCTTGGTGATATTATTCAGGTAAGGATGATAAACAAAGATGTTTTTTATCACAGATATATATATATATATATATATATATATATATATATATATATATATATATATATATATATATATATATATATATATATATATATATATATATATATATATATATATATATATATATATATATATATATATATATATATATATATATATATATATATATATATATTGCTCATAGAAATATTAATTTGGTGTTTTTTTTGTCAAAATCTTTCAATCTATATTTTGAACTATCCTATTGTATCATTAGAAATATTAAGTTTACAACATCTTTTTAGGTACTAAAATGCACATTTTAAGTTTTGTTACGTTCCAATGAATGTCAAAACTAGGAAAGATGTGTGCATTAGATTCAACTTTCAACCCTTTTAATAATCTCAGATACTTTAATCTCAACAAACACATTCAAGCTGGATATATAAACTATGCAACAGTAGGATTGGAGTTAAATTTTACCAAGTCCTATCGTAAAAAGGAAAGAAATGTCGTACAATTTTATATTGAAATCAGATTCTATCAATTTATCAGTTTTGTAGAGAGGTGGGCAATTTTTGAGAGAAAATCAAATTTTCAGAATTTAAAATAAAAGAGATTTGGCTCAAGGGACAGCTTTGAAAGCCTCATAAAGGGTTTGTTTATCCACGTGTTAGATTTAAATATTGCTATACGAGGCTTCAAGTTTAAAATGGTCAATGAATTGAATCCAAATTCATTCCCCGTCATCCCCGCAAAAGTTCCATGTCAATGATTCAAATCAGTCCTCGAATATTATTTATTGACCTTTCGTATAACCTATAACCATTTTTGACCTGTGTGCATAAAATTATTCTTTTTTTCAGAATGCACTTGTCCCTATATTAAGAATATTATCATTTAATTTGAAATGTTAG
The DNA here is from genome assembly GCF_032884065.1 of Artemia franciscana. Lineage (NCBI taxonomy): Eukaryota > Metazoa > Arthropoda > Branchiopoda > Anostraca > Artemiidae > Artemia > Artemia franciscana. The sequence continues at coordinate 42,775,965 of NC_088863.1, read as the reverse complement.
GTTTTTAATTCATTTTTATGTATTTAAATTTGTATTTTTAAGTTTTGATATTTCTCTCGAATTTCCACTGGAAGGCCAGGTTCAGAAAATCTGAATCCAAATCAATATTCACCCCCTTTGACAATCTCATATAGTTTCACTTCCATAGCTCCAATCGTTCCTTGCGATTTTTCATTACAGCTATAGCCTTTTTCGGCGTGGGGCGGGGAAACCGTGTTTTTTATTTAAACTAAAATAAATGTTATTCGATTCAAATGTTACTCGGCAGAAAAATCTCTATGGGTTCTTCGAGTCTTAAGATATGAAAGAATGGGTGGGTTGAAAGGGATCTCCATTTTTGAGAACTAAGGGTCTTATAGTTTCACCTGAGTGAAAATAACTGATGACATATGTCTTGTTAATAGAATATAGTGCATGTGCAAAGACATAAACTGAATACAGATGAATAAGGACTATGCTTATAACTTAGAACGATTAGAAGTTATTCCACATTTGAATGAGAGGAGAAATGCCTACAAGCCAAGTCACTAAACCATTTACTAATTGACTACATCAGATTAAGACAATGCAAAGGTCAGGGATTAGCCACTTCCTATGGGTTTGAATATGTGAGGAAATCATCAATACAATATCCCTTTTATGTTTAAACACCAGCTTTAATTAATGAATATAACGCTTAAATTATGAGTATCCATTTTGTATCTGTGGTCTTTTTTTTACATTACCAAAAGACTGGTTGTTATTAGATAAGTCAGGTATAAAACTTCAGAAGGAAAAATTTTTAAAACCACGTTTTATAAAAGGACCAAAAAGGGGAAAATATTTTTATCGGTTCTAAAGAAAACTCGATGCGCATACTTCAAAATTTTATAAATACTTTGAATGTTGAGAATTTTTTTTACTCAAAATCAAAATAATTTCATAAGAATTAAAACATGGTGTACATTTTCAGTCAACAATCTATTCACCTCGAAGTATTTATCATACAAGCATAATTTTGTGAATGCTGTGGATGACAATGTGGATGCGTACCATGTTCAAATTTTTAGAAAATATTTACAAGTTAGAGTAAAAAAGTTCACAACATTAAAGATATTCAGAAAATTTTGAAGTTTCTTCAAAAGCATTCTTAAGAACCGAAAATTCTGTTTCCCCCTTATTAGTTAATTTTTATAACGTGGTTTTCAAATTTTTTATTTATAAAGTATTTATCTAACTGCTTTTGGTCTTAAATTGTGCCCACCTATTTCTTCAATACATATTATATTAAAACCATGAAATATTAAACCATTCCATCCTTTTATCAGACTGAACAGAGACGACCATAAAATCGCAAGGAGGACAATTCTCCAACTCGTGATTGTAATTTTGTTAATCTTCGTAAATTCTGGCATTTATAGACCACTATACTGAAAAAAGGACAAAGAATATTTTCTTTGTTTATTTTCTTTGACCTATAGTAAGAATTTTGGCTTGTGAATGCTGATCTGAAATTAACTTCTTTTTTCTCAAATCTCAATTCCTGCTATGAAACAATACAGATGCAACCAGTGGCGAGATTTGCATCGGTTCTTATGATGGTTAAATAAAAAAAAAACAAGTTTATTTTAACTGAAAGTAAGGAGCGACATTAAAACTTAAAACGAACAGAAATTACTCCGTATATGAAAGGGGCTTTTCCTAATCAACGCCCTGCTCTTTACGCTAAAGTTTGACTCTTTCTCTTAGCTCTACTTTTTAAAACAGTAAAAAACTGTTTACACTAAAGTTTGACTTTCTCTTAACTCTACTTTTTAAAACAGTAAAAACTTTAGCGTAAAGAGCGGGGCGTTGAGGAGGAAAAGTCCCTCGCATATACGGAATAATTTCTGTTCGTTTTAAGTTTTAATGTCGCTCCTTACTTTCAGTTAAAAAAAAACTTGTTTTTATATTTAGTTTCTGATTTTTTTTTTTTGATTAATGAATGTTTTGATTTTGGCTGTCCGCATATAAATAATTAAAACTAAGTTTGCATATTAGTTTTTTTTTGGCTAAATGTCTTTCTCATAGTTTCAATCAGAAGATTTTGAGGAAAAAAGGAGCAGAGGAGGAGGCCTAGTTGCCGTCCAGTTTTTTGATTATTTAAAAAGGCAACTAGAACTTTTAATTTTTTACGAACGTTTTCATTAGGAAAAAATATACATAACTAACAAATTAACTTACGTAACGAGCTTCTATATTCGTATGTTTTTATTACGCATATGAGGGGGTTCACCCCATCGTCAATACATCGCTTTTTACTCTAAAGCTTAAGCCTTGTCCCAGATCCATAAGAATGACCCTCGAATCACAAAGACCGTAGAATAAATAATTGAAATGACTAAGAATACTTTAGCGTAACGAGCAAGGTATTACGAGGAGGTGAACCCGTCATATGCGTAATAATTTCTTTTCATTATAAGTTTTAATGCTGCTCCTTACTTTCAGTTGACAAAACTTTTCATATTTATTTTTTAATGTTTGTTTTTATAATGCTAGAAAATCCTGCACCCCTTCATTGAAATTCTCTTCTCCATGACAAATCCCACTATGGAAAGATCCTCCCATGTAACCCCTCCTCAACTCCCCCCCCCCCAAACCAAGAAAATATCTCTGAAAACGTCTGTACACTTCCCAATAACCATTACTATATGTAAGCACTGGTCAAAGTTTGTAACTTTCAGCCCCTCCCGTGGGGAACATGGGGAAGTAAGTCGTCCCGACATAGTTATTATGATTTTTGACTATGGTGAATCAAATGGCTGTCTCAGAATTTTGATCCGGTGACTTTGGGGGGAAATGAGCGTTGGAGGGGGCCAAGGTGCCCTCCAATTTTTTGGTCACTTAAAGAGGGCACCAGAAGTTTTATTTTCCGTTATAATGAGCCCTCTTGCAACATTCTAGGACGACTGGGTTGATAAGATCACCCCTGGAAAAAAAAAAATCAAAAAAAAAGCACGCAAACGTGATCGGTGTTCTGGCAACAAATATGAACATCCACATTTTTGTAAATAGGAGCTTGAAAATTTTACAGTGGGGTTCTCTGATACGCTGAATACGATGGTGTGGTTTCGATAAGATTCTATGACTTTTATGGGACGTTTCTGCCTATTTTCCAAAATAAGGCAAATTTTTTCAGGCTCTTAACTTTTGATGGGTAAGACTAAACTTGATGAAACTTACATATTTAAAATCAGCATTAGAATGCAATTCTTCTGATGTAACTATTGATATCAAAATTTCGTTTTTTAGAGTTTCGATTACTATTAAGCCGGGTCGCTCCTTACTAGAATTCGTTACCACGAACCCTTTGAAATCTTTGTTTTCTCTGTCGTCTCTGCTCTTACTCGAAAAAAGCTTAAAGTCAAGAATGCTTAACAACGCATATACATCAGATGGTGATATAAGGAATTTTCATTGGTTTGTATCACTAAATCTTTGTTTTCTCTGTCGTCTCTGCTCTCACGTGAAAACAGCTTAAACGCTAGAATGTTCAATGTTTGTCCATACTTTTATTTAAGTTGATTATTATCATTAAATTGTGACTAAATTGTAGGATAATAAAGTAATTTTAAGATTCAAATATATCAGAATATTTAAATGTTAGGTAGAGCAAAGCTGTATACACATTTCAGCCAAATTGGATGAGAGGATGGGTTTGAAATAAGCATCTAAAAAGTAGAGAAAGCACTACTACTACTGCTACTACTACTATAACTGGTTGCCCTCCAATCACTTTCGATTATTAAAAAGGACACTAGAACTTGCAGTTTCAAATCGATTGAGCCCAGGCTTTCAAATTTTCTACGACAGCCAATTCTATACAAAGTGCCCTGGTCTTTACTTTGGTAGCACTGTTGCATTGTCTATGATAATTACGAAATCCATACCATTGTAATGTATTTTATTCATGATTTTTACATAAAACACATGGAGACAAAGCTTCTAACCCACAAGGTATTGGAAACAAAAGATATATACAGATATAGTTTGTCTTAGTCTAAAATGCATATTGGGGACATCTTCACATTCTGAATCGAGCCGGCAAGTGTGACAAATAAAAAGCATTTTTTATAGGCATTCTGTCAAATTCTCTCAGTTTAAAATTTCCCCTTGAAAATTCACCCAAGGAAAGTTTCCTCCAGGTGGAGAATTCTCCCTGTGGAAACTCAGCCCCAACCGAAAATCACCCCTCGAAAAATACTTCTAAATAATATACCTCCCAAAATACTCTCAATAACAAATACTATTCGTAAGCAATGGGCAAATTTTAGAACTCCATGCTCTTTCCCAAGGAGCTAGAGAGCGGGGGGGGGGTCATGTTGTCCCCAAAGATATATTTACCGGACCTTTTAACACAGTTTAATAGAATGGCTCTCTCAAAATTATGACCGCACGACTTTGGGAGAAACGGCGTGAGAGAGAGGCTAGATGCCCTCTAATATTTTGGTCACTTAAAAAAAGCACTGAAATCTTTAATTCCCTTTCGAATGAGCCCTCTCTCGAAATTCTAGGAAGATAGGTTCAATAAGATCACCCCTTGTGATAAAACAAACGAGCAAAAATAAGCAGACACGTATCTGTAATCTTTCTTCTGGCATGAAATGCAAAATTACACATTTTTGTAGATGGAAGCATGGAACCTGAACAGTAGAGACCTTTTACTTTCATTAAGATTTCTCGACTCTTAGGGGGTGTTTCCCCAAAATTAGATAAATGTTCTCAGTCTTCTATCTTTTGATGGGTAACACTGAATTTAAATAATCATATATATTGGGAATCAGAATAATAAGCTGATATTAATGATGTACCTATTTATAACAAAATTCTGCGTTTCGGTTACTATTGGGCCGATTCGTCATTGCTTGTAATTCATTGCCACGAACTGTTTGATATAAAACTAATTTGTTTTTGCCCTCAAATGCATCGGAAGAAAATAACAGGTAAGGTAAACTAACTAAAAAAAGATGCCAACCCCTCATCTCAAACATGATTAAGACATAACAGCCATTAATCACAAATACCTCTCTTATCTCAAAATTATAACCCGGTAACATTTTGAAATGTACCACAACACTAATGGTGTCAGCTCCTCATAAATTTTAGTTACAATTTACCATTTGGAGTGTTTAGTACAAAAAAATGATGTCGTATACTTTGATCAACGCACTAAGGCCTGTTTATCTGTTTCTTAATTAAAAGAGGATTTGCCTGCGGCAGGCCAATTTTCTGATACCACTATTTGAAAGAAGCCAAGGGAAAGACCCATTTTATTTGGTGGCGTGACCAGGTAATCGCTGAAGACATCTAAAGAACTTTTCGACCTTAGTTCAACTGCAGTTTTAAACTGGTGCCTGCCTGTTTGCCTGCTAAAATGAGCCTTCCAGTCGAAAGTAGAAATGAGACTTGACGGAAAGATGGCTTGGGGGTATAACTTCAAATAGTCCTCTCCACACAGATTAAACAATTCCATAACAGCTCACAAACTCTAGGCTCTGGCTCAATTAGTTTTAAAGACCATTCTTTTTGGCCCCCAGCATTGAAAAAAGTTTCTGTCTTGGTTCAAAAGTTAATTTTCTTGTCAAGGGGTAAAATTTTATGGTTACTATTTAGAATGGAGAAAATTTAATGCTCTTATTTGTTTTGCAATTGGGCCAGGTATTCATCGCACGTCTTAAGCACTTTTCAATTTTAGTTCACCTTCAATTTAAAGCTGGTGCCTACCTGCTATCCCGCCGGAACAGAGCTTTCCAGTCAAAAGCAGAAACATGACTTGATGCAAAGAAGGCTTGGTTGCATAACTTCAGATAGTTTTCTCCCAAAAAAACTCTAAATCTCTACTTCAACTCATACTCTCTAGGCGCTTGCTCAATTACAAGCAAAGACAATCTTTTTTAGCCCAAAACAAGAATTATACTTAGCTTTCCAAAATATAATGTCAAATTCAACAATCTAAACTGAGGTCCACATTTTCAGTGAAAACCACGGCGGTTAGATTCTTACCACTTTCCGGGAACAAGCTGAAATCAGCGGACTAAGAAAAAAAAAAATGACCAAACTAAATTGCCATTCCTGTAATAAAATTAAATAAAAAAAACGAGTTTTTTTAACTGAAAGTAAGGAGCGACATTAAAACTTAAAACGCACAGAAATTACTTCGTATATGAAAGAGGCTGCTTCCTCATCAACGCCCCGCTCTTTACGCTAAAGTTTGACTCTTTCTCTCAATTCTTCTTTTTAAAACAGTAAAAAACTTTAGCGTAAAGAGCAGGGCGTTGATGAGGAAGCAGCCTCTTTCATATACGAAGTAATTTCTGTTCGTTTTAAGTTTTAATGTCGCTCCTTACTTTCAGTTAAAAAAACTCGTTTTTTTTATTTAATTTCTGAACGTTTTTGAATCAATGCATGTTTTGATTTTGGCTCTCCGCAGAGGAATAATCAAAACGAAATTTGCATATTTTTTTTTGGGGGGGGGCTAAATGGCTTTCTCATAATTTTGATCGAATGATTTTGAGAAAAAAAGAGCGGGGGCGAAGCCTAGTTGCCCTCCAATTTTTTGGTTAATTAAAAAGGCAACTAGAACTTTTAATTTTTTACGAATCTTTTTATTGGTAAAAGGTTTACGTAACTTATAAATTAGCTTACGTAAAGAACTTTTGTATTCTCATGTTTTTATTACATATATGAGGGGATTCGCCCCATCGTCAGTACCTCGCTCTTTACACTAAAGCTTAAATTTTATCCCAATTCATTAAGAATGACCCCTGAATCACAAAAGCCGTAGAATAAATAGTTGAAATTACTAAAAATACTTTAGTGTAAAGAGCTAGGTATCATAAGGAGGCGAGCCCCTTATATGGGTAATAATTTCTGTTTGTTTTAAGTTTTATTGCTGTTCCTTACTTCCAGCTGAAAAAGCTTTTTCACATTTATTTTTTAATTTTTTTTTAAATAATGCTAGTAAATCCTGATCTCCCTTCATGGAAGTTTTCTTCTCCCATGACAAATTCTCGATGGAAACTTCCCCCAGCATATCCCCCTCTTCTCAACCCCTCCCCCCAACCAAAAAAATCCTCCTGAAAACGCCTGTTTACTTCCCAATAACCAATACTATATGTAAGCACAGGTCAAAGTTTGTAACTTGTTGCCCCTCCCACGGGGACTGTGGGGGAGTAAGTCGTCCCCAAAGACATACTTATAAGGTTTTTCGACAACGCTGAATAAAATGGCTATCTCAGAATTTTGATCCGTTGACTTTGGGAAAATAATTAGCGTGGGAGGGGGCCTAGGTGCCCTCCAATTTTTTTGGTCACTTAAAAAGGGCACTAGAACTTTTCATTTCCGTTAGAATGAGCCCTCTTGCAACATTCTAGGACAACTGGGTCGATACGATCACCCCTGGGGAAAAAAAAAAAAAAACAAAAACACAAAAAAACAAAAAAACAAATAAACACGCATCCGTGATCTGCCTTCTGGCAAAAAATGCAAAATTCCACATTTTTGTAGATAGGAGCTCGAAACTTCTACAATAGGGTTCTCTGATACGCTGAATCTGATGGTGTGATTTTCGTTAAGATTCTATGACTTTTAGGGGGTGTTTCCACCTATTTTCTAAAATAACGCAAATTTTCTCAGGCTCGTAACTTTTGATGGGTAAGACTAAACTTGATGAAACTTATATATTTAAAACCAGCATTAAAATGCGATTCTTTTGATATAGCTATTGGTATCAAAATTCCATTTTTTAGAGTTTTGGTTACTATTGAGCCGGGTCGCTCCTTACTACAGTTCGTTACCACGAACTGTTTGACTAAGCGTAACTTATCACTGTGACGTATTTTGTAACTCTCGAAAGTTATGGCAAAATCCAGCTCTTATACAAAGACATTAGCACTTAAAAAGACAAACTGAGTCCATATCCTCAAATTCAACAGGGTAATATCAAACAGAACAAGAAATTTTACTTTAAAAAATTCTACGGTGAAAAATGTGCTTACATTCCATACGTCTGTCTCTTACTTTTGCGAAGTAATTACATTATTATATTTTCAAGTACAATTTCTGGTAAAAAAAATAACTATATCTTTTAAAATTATAAAAGAATGGAAAAGAACGGGTTTGCAAAACTGTTAGAAAACCGAGATGAGATTTTAATCAACTGACTTCTCTGTTTCTTTGTGGTTGTATAGTAAACGTACACACGCATACGGCAACACGTATGGAAAATAGAGTAATGTACAAAATCATAACAGTCAAATAATGCGGTAACAAGCGTAGAGGGTAGAGTCTGGACATATTTTTACAAATCTTATAAAACGGGAAAAATTTAAAATTTTGGTAAAAAGCAGGATCGTCCTCTTTATTCTTTTAAAAATTAAGTCGCTTTTGTTCCTCTTCAAAGGAGATGTCTGTATTATTTACAAAATCACAGGAACGATTCACAACGCCAATAGAATAAAATATTTTTATTCTCTTTCTTCTCTCTTTTTCTTATTGAAAAAAAATCGATTGCTATAACTTTCAAATTTGGCTATATATACGTTGTTTTAACCATATTTGTCATCACTACATTTTAAAGCTTTCGTTATAACCATTAAGTCTTCAGTGTCGATGGCTTGTTGTTGTTTAGACTATTGAATATGCATAATTATATCTTTTTTTTATCTCTGCGTTTTGTCACAAAGACATTATTATATCCTTCCCTTTGTATCCTCACAGAAAGCATTCTTTGTTCCGCGATTCAAACGTCTTTCTTTAATAGTTCTCTGATTTTTCTCCGAATATCAATAACATTTTTTTTCTTTTTGGTCTTAAATTGCTCTTGAATGATGGAATCCTGCATGGTAATGATTTTGAATTTTTCTTTCTTGATCTATCAAAATGGTGAGCATTTTTGTCAAGACATATCGTTTTGCTAAATAAATTCTAAGACCATATTGAATAGACAGTTGAGAAAAACAACAATACTATTAAATCAAGGAAGTACGTTTAGTCAATTAAAGAAAAAACAAGAGTTAAGAGCTCATATGGCACCTGTGACGAGGCCGGAAGAGCCAAGAGCTCATATGGTATGAGCTCTAGCAAAACTCTATGAATCAATAGATTAATTTAAAGGAAAATCAGAGGCTTAATGCTGGTCGGGATTTAAAATAAGAGCTTTGAGTCACGAGGTCCTTCTAAATACAAAAAATTCTTTAAGATTGGATCACCAACTCGTAAGTTATAAATACCTCAATTTTTCTAATTTTTCTCTCCCTTCAGCCCCCCCCCAGATAGTCAAAACGGGAAAACGACTTCATCCAGTCAATTTGTGCAGCTCCCTGACATGCCTACCAATTTTTATCGTCCTAGCACGTCCAGAAGCACCAAACTCGCCAAATCACTGAACCCCTCCCCCCAACTCCCCCAAACAGAGCAAATCAAGTACGGATCCGTCAATCACGTATAAAGGACATTTGCTTATTCTATCCACCAAGCTTCATCCCGATTCCTCCACTCCAAGTGTTTTCCAAGGTTTCCCCAAGCACCAAACTCGCCAAAGCACTGAGTCCCACCCCCTAGTTCCTCCAAAGAGAGCAGAACCAGTAGAGTTAAGTCAATCATGTATCTACGACATTTGTTTATTCTACCCATCAAGTTTCATCCCAATTTCTCCACTCTAAATGTTTTCCAAGATTTTCGGGTTCCCCCTCCAACTCCCCCAAACGTCAACAGATCTAGTCGGGACTTAAAATAAGAGCTCCAAGACACGAGTTCCTTCTAAATATCAAATTTCATCAAGATCCGGTAACCCGTTCTTAAGTTAAAAATACCTCAATTTCTCTAATTTTTCAAAACTAACACCCCCAAGCTCCACTAAAGAGAATAGATCTATTCCAATCATGTCAATCACGTATCTATAACTTGTTCTTATTCTTCACATCAAGTTTCATCTCGGTTTCTCCGCTCTAAGCGTTTTTCAAGATTTCTGTTTCCCCCCTCCAATCCCCTATGTCCCCGGATCCAATTCGATTTGAAAATGGAGCATCTGGGACATAAGATCCTTCTATATATCGAGTTTCGTTAAGATCTGTTCACCCATTCCTAAGATAAAGATACCTTAATTTTCTCATTTTCCAAGAATTCTGGTTTCTATCTCCAACTCCCCCCACTGTCACCGGCTCCGGTCGGTATTTAAAATAAGAGCTATAAAGCAAAAGATTCTTCTAAATATCAAATTTCATTAAGATCTGATCACCTGTTCGTAAGTTACAAATACCTCATTTTTCTAATTTTCAGAATTACTCCCCCCCCCAACTCCACCAAAGAGAGCGGTTCCGGTCCGGCTATGTCATTCAAGTGCCTTGGACATGTTTTAATATTTCCACCAAGTTTCATCCTGATCTCTCCGCTTCGAGTGTTTTCCAAGAGATCTGAGTTACGAGGTCCTTCTAAATATGGTATTTCATTAAGATCCGATAACTCCTTCGTAACTTAAAAATACCCCATTTTTTCTGTAGGACTTCTGCTTATTTTTCCACCAAGTTTCATCCCGATCCCTCCACTCTAAGCGTTTTCCAAGATTTTAGGTCCCGCCCCTACTCCCCCCAATGTCACCGGATCCGGAGCGGATCCCGTCCGGATATGTCAGTCACGTATCTTGGACTTGTTTTTATTCTTACCACCAAGTTTAATCCTAATCTTTCCACTTTAAGGTGTTTTCCAAGATTTTTGCCCCCCCCCCCCCCAATGATGCTGGATCCGGTCGGGATTTAAAATAAGATATGTAAGTTACGAGGTCCTTCTAAATATGACATTTCATTAAGATCCAATCACTCCTTCGTAAGTTGAAAATTAACCCTACCCCCCAACTCCCCCAAATAGAGCGGCTATGTCAATCACGTATCTAAGACTTCTGCTTATTTTCCCCACCAAGTTTCATCCTGATCTCTCCACTCTAAGTGTTTTTCAAGATTTTAGGTTCCATCCCCCCCCCCCCACGACTCCCCCCAATGTCACCAGATCCGGTCTGGGTTTGAAATAAGAGTTCTGAGACACGATATCCTTCTAAATATCAAATTTCATTAAGATCTAATCACCCATTCGTAAGTTAAAAACACTTCATTTTTTCAATTTTTCTGATTTAACCGTCCTCCCACTCCCCCCCCCCCCACATGGTCGGATCGGGGAAACGACAATTTATAATTTAATTTGGTCTGTTTCTTGATACGGCATCCAAATTTCATCGTCCTAGCCTACCTAGAAGTGCCTAAACTAGCAAAACCGGGACCAACAGACCGACCGACATAATTTGCGATTGCTATACGTCACTTGGCAGATACCAAGTGCCATAAAAATACGACTAAAAAAACAAAGAATATCCCATTCATACATCAAACTGTATTGATCTTCATTTCATTTAGCTCTTGACATAGTTTATCTCCGCTCAGAATTCATCGACCTAGTTGAATTAGTTCGAACTACAGTTACATCCCCCAAACCCTCTTTTTCCCCAGTGCGTCTGATCAGAATTTTGAGATAGCCATTTTGTTCAAATTAGTTCAAATTTCAGATAACAAAACTCCAGGGTCGAAACATCATTCTAGAGCCAGGAGGTATGTGTTTAACGCTAGACTCCGGGGAATGTAAGGTTTTAATGGAAGGAGTGGTTGTAAAAACTGTGGAGGTGGCTCATTTGATCGGAAATTTAAAGCTCTAGTACCTTTTTAAGTGAAAAGTGATTGGAAGGCAACTATCCCCCCGCGCCCTATTTCCCCAAACGAATTTGACAAAAATTTTGAGACAGTCATTTTGCTCAAAATAGTTTGAAGATCATATAACAAAAACTCCTGGGTCGACACAACCCCCCAGAGCCTAAGAGCACGTGTTGAAAGTTATGCTCCAAGGGTGGTCTTGTAAACTTCAGATGGGCTCCATTTGATTGCAAATTGAAAGTTCTACTTCTCTGTTTTAGAATCAAAAGTTATCAGAGGACAACTAGATCCCTCGCGCCCTCTTTGATCCAAATATACTGATCAAAAATTGGATATAGCCATTTCGTTCAAAATAATCCAAAGATTAAATAACAAAGATTTCAAACTTGACACCCCCCCCCCCCTGAGCCTGGAGGTAAGTGTTTTTGAATTATGCCCCAGAGGCTTATATAGTCTTTATGGAAGGAGTGGTCGCATAAACTTCAGATGGGACTCGTTTGATTGGAAATTAAAAGTTCTTGTTCCAATTTTAAGAGTCAACAGTTTTAAGAGAATCAGAGGGCAACTGTCCCTCCCCCTCCACGCTCTATTTTCCCCTAAAGCATGTGATCAAATTTTGAAAAAAATCCATTTTGTTCAAAATAGTCCACAAATCATTTCAGCTCCGGGGTTGACATGATTCCCAAGATCCCTGGGGTAAGTAGTTTCAGCTATTCCCTAGGTAAGTAAGGTTTTTATGCAAAGTGTGGTCTTACAAATTTTAGATTGGACTCATTTGATTGGAAATTAAAAGTTCTAGTTTCTTAAAGAGTAAAAAGTGATCTAAAGGAACGAGCACTCCAAGGCCCTCTTTTGCCCAAATGTATCCAATCGAAATTTTGAGATAGCCGTTTTGTTCGAAATTGTCCAAAGATTATAATGCGTCCAGGGTTGACACAACCCCGCAGAGCCTGGGTTTATGGGCTGCTAGTTTTAATCTGGGGCACATAAGGTTTTTATGCACGTGATGGTCACATTAACTTCGCATTAAGCTCATTTGATGGGAAATTGAAAGATCTCTTTTAGCATTTAAAGGGTCATAAGTGATCCGAGGGCATCAGCCCCACCCCCATGCCCTCTTTTTCTAAAATACTTCCGATAGAAATTTTGTGATTGTAATTTTTTTCAAAATAGTCCAGAGATCATATAATAATACTTCCGAGTTGACACTTATCCCAAAGCTCAGGAACCAGGGTTTTAAGCTGTGCCCCAGGGGCATGTCCAATTTTGATAGAAAAATTGGTCCTACAAACTTTGGAGCAGGTTCATTTAATTGGAAATTAAAATTTGTAGTTCCCTTTTCAAGAGTCAAAAGTGATCGGAAGGCTACTAGCTCCTTCATGCTCTCTTTTCCCCAAATGTATCCGATTGAACTGTTGAGATGGTAATTTTGTTCAAAATAGTCCAAAGATCATATAAAAAATCCTTTTTAGGTTGACACCCCCCCCCCCTCCTGAGCACCGGATGAGGGTTGTAAGGTATGCCTTAGAGGTATATCGTGTTTTTATGGAAGGGCTGGTGGTCTAAACTTTGGAGGAGGTTTATTTGATTAGTAATTGAAAGTTTCAGTTCCTTTTTAGGAGTCAAAACCGATTGGAGGGTGAAGAGTCTCCTCTCCCCACACTCTTTTTTCACCCTAATGCATCCGGTTAAAATTTTGCCTACTCTTCTCATTCACTGTAGTCCAAAGATCCTCTAACAAGGCCTCAAGGGTTGACATAACCCTCCAGACTTGGAGGGCAATGGTTTTAAGTCATGCCCCGGGACATTTAAGGTTCTTATGGAAGGGGCTATCAAATAAACTTTGGATGAGGCTCATTTGATTGAAAATTGAACTTTCTGGTTTGGTTATTAAGAGTCAAAACCGATCGGAGGGCAACTAGCGGTCCCCCCATACTCTTTTTCCCCCATACTTATCCGATCAAAATTTTGAGATAGCCATTTTGTCCAAAATAGTCCAAAGGTTATATAAAAATACCTCAAGGGTTGAAATAACCAATATCTTGGGGCAAGGGTTGTAAGCTATGTCTTGGGGCATATATGGTTCTTATGGAAGAGGAGGTCGTATAAACTTTAAAAAAGCATTATTTCATCGGGAATAGAAAATTATAGTTCTATTTTATGATTTAAAAGTGATCAGAGGGCAACAAACACCCCTCCCTTACACCCCATGGATCTAATCAAATTTTTAGACGATTACAAAATATTTTCCGTATTGCTATAAATTGTTCATTAGCCCAGGCCAGCTAGATATATAAATTTCGCTTGTTACAGATGTTTCCACTAACTTAAGTCTATAGATAAATAAAACTGGATGAAATATTTTTTTTCATTGGGGGCTGAGGGTAAAACAAGGTTGTGTTGGTCGTACCCATAGCTTTTACAGTATATAATTAAACCCGATAATTAATTTTTTCAGAGAAAAATATTCCATTTAATAAATTTACAGACTAATTTGATGTAATGTTTCTCTGATAAAATTGAGATCCCAGGATATGATAAAAATTAACTTATTTTTTCCTAAATTCCACTGTCTAAAAATATAATAAAGGGATAGCTATAAAAGTCATAAATGAGATAAGTTTTCAATTATTATATTTTGCCAAAAATCTGGCGTTGAACTCATTCATTGGTTATTATTTCAATGCTGTCTGAATATGTTGTTATAGGTCAATGTCCTACATCATCTGTTGGTAAATTGATTTTAAATACTGTCTTTATCAGGTGATTATTTACCAAAATTTTGGAACAGCTGCCTTGCGCAAAACAGTCCAAATGTCAAATAACAATGCCTCCAAGGATAACAAAAAACCCCGAAGCCCAGGGGCAAGTGTTGCATGATTTATAATTTTCCCATCGTTTATATATATGGTTGGTCACTGAGAAAAGTTGGTATGTGTGATCCTAAGTCTCTAAAATACTAAAGGTATTAGGGTAAAACTGTTGCAAAATATTTAGCGAGTGTCATTCATACGCCAGGTATATGAAAAACTAGATAAATATTTATTATATTTACCGATGAAAAACTTTGACATGGACAGAAATCAATTAAAAAAAATTTCCATAAACGAAGTCTGTCAAAGAAAAGTAAAGAGCCATATTAGACTTAACACAAGCAGAAATAAGATTCTATGATAATACAGTAGAATAGGTAACTAATAAATCACATCCGTGTATTTTAATTCTTAAGTGTAAGACGTGAAAAGCCGTAGAAATATTCATTTTATAAACCAATAAAAAGCTTTGGTAATGAAAACGAATTGGAATCTATTTTAAAAAAAAACTTTGTATAAAAAGAAGTTTATCAATGAAAGGTCAAGAGCTTCATTGACTCAAAAATAGTAGAAAATAATTCCTATTTGAGTTCAAACTCAAAACAACCAGAAATTAATATTAAAGAATAAATGCAACCCAAAACGAACAGAAATTAAAATTAACGATCATGCCAAATTTTACGAAAAAAAACAACAAACAAAAACAAATGAGAGCAACAGTCTTAAAATACCTTATTTTTAAACTGCTAAAAGTGTCCTTAAATCGTTTGTTTTTCCAGTACCAAAACTCCTATATTGTTTTTGTGATTTCAGTAAAGAGCTAGTTTTCTACAATCCTACAGAGTTGGGGAAATATAACCAGCTGGTTTATTTGCAGTAATTTTATTGATTATATTAGATAGGCTGAGAAGTAATACTTTTTGTTAGTTTTAAATTTCAACTTTGCTCTTTATTTCCCTCGGGATTTTTTTTTAATTAAAAAAATCTAAGTATACAAAAGATTCAGTTCCGTATCTACCGTTGAGAAGGACACACAAGTAAGAATAGGTTGTTAGAGGGCGGTCATCTTCAAAGATGAGGCATTAGAAACTTGTGAAAATTAGTCTGCCTTCTTTTTTGGGGTATTCCGTCCCATACGGACACCTGAAGCGTCAAACAAAATTAACAGTACTACAAAGTAGGTTAAACCAGATTATATTGAAAGTTTTAATCCGTCCATTGTTTCAAAAGTCCGGTAATTTACTGTTATTTGCTATTTCTGTTCGTGAGATACAGGTGTCAATTTGCTAACATTTTATTTGCTTCAGATACATTTAAGGACACATTACGAATTAACATTCAACAAGCTGCGAAGTCAATATAATATTTTTAAATCTCCTCCTCTGATTCTTGATCAAAGCATTGCTCCTGCAATACTTTTGTTGGCACATCCAACAAGGAGTGGTTGCAACACTCCACGTTCCCATGGCAACGTAAACTTAGTTTAAATTGGATTTAAGGCAAGTTTGTGGTTGTTCTTGATGCTAAAAAATTCCTTCTAAAAACGAAAATCAACTTTTTAAGCGAATTTCTTAGATTAAGATGCCAGCTTTTAAATGTTAATGTCTATTATCAAGAACTTATTACAGGTGGAAAAATGTGAAGATTTATTTCTTCAATGGTTTGTTTTTTTGGAAATACGGTTTCTATCTTACAAGGGCAAAAACCTGTGCTTGTCAAAACTTATATTTTACCTTATTGACTTCCTCAATTGTCTTTTAGAAGGAAAAAAGACTAAACCGAATATGCAATTTTTTCCTAGGAATAGATAGTTTCCAACCCGAATGACGTGCTTTTTTTCCACATCAAATTTTCTCGTGTTCCTCAATAGGATATAAACGATATTAAGGACAGATAGAATTATAGAGAGGTAGGAGAGACTATTCAGTTTAAAAGCGATAAATAGAATTCTTCTAAGTTTATTTCAGATAGGTTTTTGAAGTAACTAATACAACTATGTCACTTCTTTATATATAAATTCCTTTTGGTCTCAATACCTCTCTGGTTACCATCTAAAATCCAGATTGAACTACTTACATGGGAACTACTTACATTGAACTACTACTACCTTATTCGACCCAGAAATTTTTACAAAAGGGCAAGGCTGCAAAACAACTTCTAAGATGCTGAGAGGGTTGTATTTGGGAACTCTTTTTTTGTAAAAAATGATCGATCTTATTTTAATTATTATAAAACTTATACTTATTCTCTTGTTTTATTGCAGAAAGTCAGTAAACTATGGCAACGATACATGGCAACGAGTGTCCTTGCCTCTTTGAATTGGCAATTAGTCAATGAAAGCATGCTAAAACTGAATAGTTTTAACAGTATATTTTTTTAGAATCTCCAGCCCTATCAAGAAAGATTTGGTCGTTAGTCTTCAAAATCCTTGACAAAAACACAAAAGAAATTGAAAATGTTTTCTGAACTTGTATATAGAAATATAATTGATTTTTATTTAAATTTCCCCTTTTCTGAATCATTAAAGATCCTGAGCAAATATCATATATTTTTCAGATAACGGTACTTTCACTTAACATTGGACCTCATACACAAGATGGTTGTTTACAAGGTCAATTATCAATTTGGGAGCCTTCATTGCAACAAAAGCCATCTGGTGGGTGGTGCGGGGGAACAATTAGTGAGTACAACCCGCTGGAATTCTATAGCAGAACATCAACTGTATCAATCGCATTACTTTCACTGCCATCTAGTGTTGAAGATAAACAACAACTACTGCACATGGAATATAGATTAATCAGTGGTAACTTAACTGCTCCATTAAAACAGAAAGTGAAGGAATTTGTTAGTGATGATCCCCAGGATTCATGCTTAGAAGATAAAATTGAGGGCGCTAGATTCCAGTCGCGTTCAAAGTAGGTTAATTTTCTTGTACTAATTTGTGAACTTGAATCTGCTCTTGCTAGTTGTGATGGTTTAATGAACATTTGAGTAAAAAGTATTTGAATTACAGAAATAAAAGAACTTCGAGGTATTTAATTGTTGAAGTATAGTTCAATTCGTCTGCAATTGCCTGAAGCAGTTAAAGGTCACTTGATAAACGATTATTTGTATACGCAACATAAATGTCCGATTCGAACTGTTGAAAGGCAAGTTCAATTGTTGATGAGCCAGTTATCATAACTATCCTCTATTTTTTTTTACCTTTACTCTACTTCTTTTTACAGTGCAAGCATTTTTAGTAGAACTGCTGGTTAATTTAAGAGCACACTTACTTAACATCATCAGCCCAATATCTATCGTCAGCAATAATTACTAAGACATCTCAGCAATATCCCAAGAATGACTGATGGTATTAACTTGAAAGTTTCAGTGCTACTTCAATTACTAATTCTGCTGTTGCAATTTAACTAAATAAGAAGAGCGTAAGTGTATCCAGGCTGTCAGAGAGTATAGATAGAATTTTTGGGATTGGTATTAAGTATTTTTTCAGGTCAACTTGAGGAGACATAAAATTAAATTCAACAATACTATTTTTTCAAGATTTTCGAAAGGGTGTATATTGTTAAAAATAGTTAAGGAAGTTTCTCCAACATACAAAAAGCAGGCTAAACTATGAAAAAAAAACGAATAACATCTAAATACTACTTTCTTTTTCAATGAAAAAGACTATGTCAATAAAAAAAATAAGAAATTAATTTGAAAAGCTTTTTCCTTACAAACTAAGTTTTGCAAAGAAAAGTAAAGAGCTCCATTAAACCAAAAATTATTAGAAACTAGGTGAATTAATTTTTCAAAGCGTAAAACTACGACAATTCAACATCAATGATTAAGTGAAACCCAAAACGAATAGAAATTACAATGAATAACCACAGAACGACCTCTAAAAAAATAACGCAGAAATTAACATGAGTAGGACTGACAACCTTCATGTTTTCTCAACAAAAGTACATAATTAACACTAGATGGATTAAGTGGTTTATGGGGAAACTTCAGGTAATATCAACGCGAGTTGTCTGATAAGAATAAAAGAGGCTCGTCGATATTTGGGTCGGGGCTATGTATATAAAATTGAAGCAGCAGCTTGCTAAGTTCCATGTCCATAAAATTCTAAGGTATCTAAAATCAGGAAAGTCACATGGAAATTTGGTGGTTAAGGAAAATCGGTGAGACTCTTTACATAGCACAAAAATGTCTGTATATTCAAAAGTGGATAAGGGTTACTATTATATTTTTATTTTTTTTTTTACAAGCCGTTGTGCTAAGAAAACCTAACCAAGTTTATTTTGCTGTGAAGTGTCATCGGTTGCTTGAATCGTAGAAAGGCTGTATAATGCTTTCATAAAGTCGCTATCATTCAGAGCCAAGTTAAAATAAAACTTTGTTAGAAACGATAAATTAGTTGAATGATATTCTTAACTGGGGCACTTTAAATACAAGGACTTAAGGTCATATAATTATTTATTACCTATTAAATTTTTAAGGGTACTGAAATAAGCAGGCTGCTGTACTGACCGTGGATGCCATTGGGTGCTGGAAAAAGCAAGCTAATGCCATAATTTTTATCTCAAGCAGCAATGACTCGGGTACCGAAAACAGGACTTTGGTGTTAATCGTGATTGTCAGAAATACAGGCTTACGAAATGCTGTAAGAATTTCGGAGCCCCTCCCACTTCCCCACTTCTTTGCAATTTGTTTAAAATTATAAATTGAAAAACTATAAATAAAAACATTACATGATGATATCCTAAAAAAACATGCTGATTGGCCCCCAGTCCTGATTGTCAGATACATGTCCTTTATCTAACTTATTTTTATTTCCTGTTTAAACTCATTGTTCACCCTTAGCCCTAGTTTTCTGTTAAATATACATTTTTGTTCCTTATCGAAGCCACTTTAAGATCCTTTCTATATTCACCTTTTTCATAACATCCTTCACTTCTTGGAGGGGGGGCTGCTAGTTAAGACATTTGTTGAAAGTTGGAAAGCCAGACATTTAGACAATGAATCATCAAGGAAACTCAAGCGGCTAAAATGCATCCGGTGAAATATTGTAGCTTGAATTTTAACCAATTTAAGCTTTGGGCTATAAGGGTAGACGCTCTGTAATCAGATTGGCAGGATGACCTAGCGTTCAGCTATTATGGTCAATAATTAGGGAGAATCCCATGAAGGCTTTTCTCGTGTGAATATTCACTACATTTTTCTTCTTGAGCTCAGATTTTGTTCTGTTATTACGCAACACAATTTTAAGTTTCTTACCATATAAAAGTGCCTATATTTAATCTCTTTTCCTGGGTTGTAGGTTTTGAGAGTTAACTACTGTCTTTATTTTGAGAGAGTTGCTTCACCGATGTCATTATCAGATATCTTCTATAAGAGAAGATACCTGGGTGTACGGAACTAAAGATTGAGCCGATTTTTTAGCAGAGGCAGAACTAACAGTTTTGTTATACTTGAAGGATCTCTCCCTCCCAGTCTAGCCCCAAGTTCAGTGATTTTAATTGGCGAGTGAGTAGAAACATATAATGAAGGCCCTCAAGGAGACAATTCTTCCTTCCTAGGAGGATTCGTTAGGCTATAGATAACTACAAGAACCGTAATTCTAATAAGATTGTTTTACGTCTAGGAGTTGGGTCTAGGTGTTAGTAACGATGCGTCCCCCCATCATTATTACCTATTATACTGTTGGCAACTTTAAATGTATCTCCTTATTTTCTGTCAACGTGATTATATTTTGATAGTAGAATCGCTTTCATATTTATTTCATTTTTACAATAAGGTAAAAATGTACAATACGCAAGTTTTACACAAAAACTTTCTGATATTCTTCAATTAACGTCATAATAAATTCCATTTTGACATCAACAAGATTTTTACTTTTCTTGCTATAGCGCTACTATAGAGATCAAATTCATCAAAATAATATCGGAAAAAGAATTTATCACAATAGACTAGATAATACCACCCTCCTCCTGTGAAAAGTTGGAAAAGTTAATCAATTTCAAAACTCATTTAATTGAAGAAACATTGTCAAATAGACTTCATCAATCATCACAGCATGAACATTAGACCCGCAAAATTAATACACATACCATATTCTTCTGGTTTTTATAGTTTATTTCTTCAAAACAGGGACAGGGTGCTATTTATCATTAGGGTATACCTTCACGAAAGAGAATACTTTATAAAAATAAAATAAACCTCCAAACTATAAGTTTCCGATCATCATTTATAGTTAACCTTAATTCTCTTGTAAATTCTAGGAAAGCTCCCTATTTTGGAGAGGATATTCCCAATACAATCTGTGACAAAGTATTCCTCAACTGTGAAATGAGAAACTGTGTCCTTGTATCTCCCAATTGGCCTGGAACACCTCCCAGAGGGCTCGTATGTCATTATTCCATTTCAAGAATGCCCCAAAGGAAAGAGAATTCTACGCTTCAAGCTCTGCATAGCATAATTCAGTTAGGACCGTCGAAAACATTTAATCTTAAGTATCCTGGTCGAGTTCACCTTGATTTGAATCGAAACTACTTTAAAAGTGGGGAAGAATGTAATAAATCAATGTAAGTTTACAATGATCACAATAATGAAAGGATACCGTGTACATTTATAAAAGAAACATTTTTAAGTTCACCAATTGAGCTTTTCATATCTCAAGTTGTTTGAAGCCTCGTCGTTTTTTCTTTTAAATTAATTTAAATAAATTTTTCCACAAGACAAGTTTTCCAAAGAAAAGTAAATAGCTGCATTATGCCAAGAACGAGCAAAAATAAAGTCAAATAACCTTCCAAGCGTAAAACTACTACAAATTACTATCAATAAATTAATGAAACTCGAAACGTCAAACTAAAAAAAGACAAAAATTAACATGAGTAGGGCTGATAACCCCTACCCCCTATGCCTTCTCAAGACCAGAACATAATTTGCGCTTTACTGAAAAATATGACCGTGGATCGTCAGTTTAATTGACATGTGCTGACATTTCTTCCTTAAGGTTTTCATAGTTTTTCATTTATTAACGTAAGAAAGGTAAAAACATTTCAAATGTATTTTGTGTTCAATAAAGCGCAAATTGTATTCTGGTCTTGAGAAGGCATAGGGGTTATCAGTCCTACTCATGTTAATTTGCTTGTTTTGAGTTTGACTTGGCTATTTAATGTAATTTCTGTTCATTTTGAGTATCATTTATTTATTGGTAGTGATTTATGGTAGTTTACGCTTTGAAGATTATTTGACATTATTTGCTCATTGTTGGCTTAATAGAGCTCTTTACTTTTCTTTGAAAAACTTGTCTTGTGGAAAAGGTTTTTTAAATTAATTCATGTTCGTTTTTGGTTGACTGTTCGTCTATTTCATGGAAAAAATGATTTTGTATATCTTTTCGGTTTTTCTTTCTATAAGAATCCGTAGTATGGGTACCTTTTTGTATGTTGGAGCAGCCTTTACCATAATTTTTAATAAAGCCACAAACACTATTTTTAAACCTAATTTCATAGCTTCTGAAGTTTACCTGAGAAATAATTCTTACTATAATTCTAAAAAGATTCTGTCTATGCTCTTTGACAGCCTGGGTACACTTCCACTCATTTTATTTATTTAAATTGTAAGAGCGGAAGTAGTAATAGTCGTATCTCCAAAAGTTTTAACTTATACCCCCAGTCTTTCTCGATACATTGTCGAGGTGACTTATTGGCAACCATAAACACAATGCCTTTTGATTTTTTAAAAGCAACATTTACTTTTAAAGCATAATGAATCAACTGCATAATTTTGGGGGGTTGATATATCTAATATCCCTAAAGACATAGTTTCTGGACTGTTCTACTATTCTGATCAAAATGGCTGTCTCAAAATTTTGACTGGATGGGTTTGGAAAATGAATGGGCTGTAGAGAAGGGCTGCTTGCCCTTCAGTCCCTTATCGCTCATAAAAAGGGCACCAGACACTCGGGCTGTTATTAGAGTGCAAGGGGGAGGACTTACCCCTTCATATATCTAGCAAAAACACTTCCAACAAGTAAAAAAAAAAGTGAAGTACATTCTAAATGTATTGCTTTTTTTTTCAGAAAAGTGCAAATTATGTTTTGGTCGTGAGAAGGCATTGGGGTTGCCAGTCCTACTCGTGTTAATTGTTGCTCGTTTAGAGTTTGACTCGGTCATTTATTGTATGATTTACATAAGCAAAATATGTTTAAAATGTTTTTTACTTTTTTAACTTCAATAAAATTAAAATATTGAAACTTTAAGGAATATATATATATATACATATATATATATATATATATATATATATATATATATATATATATATATATATATATATATATATATATATATATATATATATATATATATATATATATATATATATATATATATATATATTTATATATATATATACATATATATATATATATATATATATATATATATATATATATATATATATATATATATATATATATATATATATATATATATGTATATATATATATATATATATATATATATATATATATATATATATATATATATATATATATATATATATATATATATATATAAAAATATATATATATATATATATATATATATGTATATATATATATATATATATATATATATATATATATATATATATATATATATATATATATATATATATATATATATATATATATATATATATATTAGCTAACACCTGCCACGCATTGTTGTGGCGCTGCGCACCACAGAAACATGTGGAGGGTCAGCTAGGCGTCCCCACGCGGCAGGCTTCTATATATGGATCTTCATTGTCGCTAGTGTCGCATTCCAACTGTTCTGATATTCTGTTCTAACTGTTCTGACATTCTGTTCTAATATTCTGACAGCATTGTCACTTTTAACTCCCCCCCGCCACAGCAACGCCTGGTGCGCCATCAACACACGGGATGTATGTTTGTCTTTCTCGCCCCAGCAACAGGCTGTGACACCCCTTCCATGCGTTGCTGTAGCGCAACACGTGTGCCCCAGCAACACGTGTGCAAGGTGCTAACTTTTAATTGCATAAAACTTATGGATATACTCTGGTAATTTCTCGATACGCATTCTTTTTTACTTTCTCTTTCAGCCGTAAGCCTGGTTTCGCGTTGCTCGTGTAATGCATCGATACGTATTCTTTTGGTAATATCTCTCTGAGATGCAAGCCTAACCCCCCCCTAAAGCAACACGTATACAAGGTGCTAATTTTTAACTGCGTAAAACTTGTGGATATACAATATTCCCCGCAATCCTATTGTCTGTGCATATAAACAGATTTTCCGGTTTACCGACTCTGGAGCATGCAACATATAATTGTCCATGGGAAAAACAATCCGTATTAAGATTTATACCGTATTTTTCTAATGATTGCCCTTGACTTTTGTTGATGGTGATTGCAAATGCTAATTGAATTGGGAATTGTGCTGTTGCAAAGCTTTGGTGGGTTGATATTTCGCAAAAGTATTATTGGTACGCCGGTTTTTAGTTGTAGCACGTGTGGTGGAAACCCTGGGAGATCCAGGGGATTTAAAAATTCTGATGGATAGTTAACCGCTTCATTTTATTCCAGAACTGTGTCGACTGACTTGTAATGGAACTTCCTGGTCTCGAATCTTGGTCAGAATAATATTGTTGATTTCGTGGACGTCTTTGTTCTTGGCTGCCAGAACCGCTCTTTCACTTAGCTAATTATGATTTTTATAATTGGTTAGAATGTTCGAAAATACTTTTTCAACTAAATCATTTTTTGACGTCACCAAATTACAGAATTCAGGAGACAGTTTTATATGTCTTGAGATTGAGTCAACTGGAAGGTTTCCGTTTCCTATTGTCACCAATTGATCTGAAAATATTTCACCAGAGTGATCGTTTTGTAATCAGACCTGCATATTTATAGTTAATTTTAATGTCTTTACGTGTGCCCATAAATTAGAATTTTCTAGGCAAGCATTTATTTCGTTTGCAGGTGTCGATCTAGGAATAACAGGTAATGTTTGCCTGAAATCTCCCGCAAGCAATATTAATGTTCTGCCAAAGGGTTTGGAATTTCGTGGCAAATCTTGCAATGATCGGTCAAGAGCCACGAGCAATTTTTTGTTCGAGATTTTGCATCTCGCACAATCGTCCAAAAAAATAAGTTAGCATTTCTGCAATACTTTACCCATCCCAAATGATTTGGAAATGTTGGACGTAGGAGTTTCTATAGATTGCATATTCAGAGCCAATTTCAAAGCGGAATGAGCAGTTCTCCCACCAGGCAGCAACGTTGTGGCTATTCTGGACGACGCAAGGGCCAACCCTATATCATTTTTGGGCCAAATTGATGCTAGAATCAATCTTATTAGAAACTTTTTACCAGTACCTCCCGGCGCATCCAAGAAGAAGATTTCTCGAACTTGGTTATCGACACAATGCAATATCTGATCATAAATGCCTTTTTGTTCAGACGTTAACTTAGAAGTATTTGCTTGTATATAATTCAATAGATCAATCGTGTTGTAACTTTGTTCATGATTCAATTCTACACATGTAGAAAAAGCAGCAGGGCGATTAAGTGAAGACATTCCCAAATGCTTGAGAAGTTTGTTTGCCATACATAAGCATAAAGCTTCAATCATAACTAAATTGTAGTTATAAATTTCTGTTGTAAAACCCAAGGTAATATCTGACCTCACTAACCGTTTTTAGTAGAGCACGTTGTCAATATGATTCCGAACAATGCACGAATTTGACTTGGAGTTGACGTTTCGCACGCGTCATTGATGCAATTATTCCAGTGTTGGTCGTTCTCCAATAAATTCAGAGCTTGACATTCACTACGGTAAATGTCATGTATACATCCGTTTACAGTTCTCAAATGCTCAAAGGACGTCGGGCCGGGTACATTAACCAAAAGAAGGCGGAGAAAGAAGCATTCATCTTGATTGGGGTGACTTGTGTAGAGTCTTCCTATCGTGGTTTCTTTGAAGAAGCTAGTTTGGCCGTCGACTGACTCATCCCGTTCTCGACGTTCAAATGATCTCTTATTAGCATTCCACGTGTAATACGTAGGCACTTCAGAATACAGCAGTTTATTTGCAAAAGAATCATTTTGACATAACGCGAAGAATGCAGTTAACGTAGTAGCTGATGGATTCAGAGCTCTTTGTTGCACGTTGGCCTCCGTAAAATAAACACGCTGACCATTCTGTAGATATATTGCTAAGTGAACAATAACTGGACTTCGTTCATGTATCGGAAATGAAAGAATTCGCCACACAGCTTCATTACGGATTATGTATCTTCCAGCCTGATATTGTACAACTTTATCAATATAACTGAATTGGACTGCAAGCCGAAAACTGCCATGTCGCTGCCTTTGTTGACGTATATATATATATATATATATATATATATACATATATATATATATATATATATTTATATATATATATATATATATATATATATATATATATATATATATATATATATATGTATATATATATATATATATATATATATATATATATATATATATATATATTTGATTGCCTTTACGGAGTTACAATATTCCACGTTTATATGTGCATTATATGTTTTCAATAATAAAGGGGAATATTGAACAACCCACTGGTTATCATCTTTGATGTAACGGTTACGCGACTTTATGATGTCTTATTTACCGCCATCTTCGGTAGACCTTCTTCTATATAAAGGGTATCCATCATTGCCGGTAATTGTATTAGGTACTAAAAATCGAGGACCATGCATGGACAGACCTTCGTCTGTCCATGCACGGTCAATTTTCATAAAGTTCACCGCAAGGTCCATGTATCATATTTTTCCACAATGTCATGTAAGCCCCTATCGACATCGACATCAGGTATTTCAGCGGAAATCACATCGTTAATTTTATTAGAAACTTTTTTTTTATATAACCATATTAATATATGTGCGTGTGGCAATCCTCACTTTTGCCATTCCACTGATTACGACCAGCATCGCACTAGCCAAAACATTTCAAATTTTGCTATAAAATTTATCAGTGATTTCAAATTTTGCAGGAAGACACTGGCTGTAATGTTATGTCTATGAACCGGCGATTGTCCAGGAAGTAAAAGCTGCTGTATCTCGTCCCAAGATGGATTAACCGACCATAACGATTGCAACTTCGTTGATAGTTGGAGCATTGTATCTTCGCACATGTTCATCAGTAGGCGTTTTGTCAGTGGAAATAACAATTTTATGCATATCAGTAGGCATCAATTTGGCTGCTGTTTTGAACAGACGCACTGAATTTATATTCTTGAGGAAAACATGTTACAACCGGGAAACGATAGTTCTTTAAACGTCGGGAGAAATTCCGCAACGTGCATTCAATTCAGTATTGCTTTCACTGATGAAGTACAGCTGCAAAAATGTGTGATGCTCACCTGAGAATGGTAGAAGAGAGCCAGCTTTATGATAAATTTGCCTTTTACTTTTACTTGTTTCGCCATTAAATTTCATGGCCTTGCAATAGGGACAAATTTTAGACATAGTCCCGATTTGAACATCTCAATTCAAGCTATAATCACCGGAAGGGCAGTACTTGAATGTCAGGCGATTATAAACATATTGCTTTTGTAATACATCGACACGCCTTCTTTTTTTACTTTCTCTTTCAGCAGCAAGTCTTGTTTCGTGTTGCTCTGGTGGTTCCTCGACACGCTTTCTTTTTTTTGCTACCTCTGTCAATTGCAAGCCTGGTCACGCATTGCTCTGGTGAATCCTCGACAAGCCTTCATTTTTACTTTCTTTTTCAACTGTAAGTCTGCTTTCGCGTTGCTCTGGTGGTTCCTCGAGAGGGCTTCTTCTTTTACTATCTCTGTCAATTCCAAGCCAGGTTTCGCGTTGCTCTGGTGAATCCTCGACACGTCTTCATTGACGTAAATCGGACACTCCCTATCTGGCCTTTTCTCTTTGAGCCGCAAGCTTTGTTTTGCGTTACTCTGGTGTTTCCTCCTGGTGTGCTCTTTTTGGTGCCATCGTAGGATTAGTGGTACTTTCTCTTTGAGCCGCAAACATTTATATTGAACTAGCTAGTGGTGTGGCACTTCGCGCCCTCCCCAAGCCCCACGCGTGAGTAAGTCGTTATGAGCCGTATTAGTTAAGCGCCATTGTAGTTGTGTCCCTGTGTCCCACTTGTGAATATAGAAATATATACATATATATATATATATATACTAGCTGTTGGGGTGGCGCTTCGCGCCACCCCAACACCTAGTTGGTGGGGGCGCTTCGCGCCCCCCCCCAAGCCCCCCCGCGCGCGTAAGTCGTTACGCGCCATAATAGTTACGCGCCATTGTAGTTGTGTCCCTATGTCCCACTATGTCCCTATGGACACAGGGACACAAAACAAACGGGGACGTCGGGGGGCACAGGGGGATATATAAATGACGACGGCGACACAGGGAATGGTCGATTAGCAATCATCATCAACAAAGCTCAAGGGCAATCATTAGAATCATGATGTATATATCTGAATACGGATTGTTTTCCCATGTACAATTATATGTTGCATGTTTCAGAGACGGTCCCCCAAGCCCCCCCGCGCGCGTAAGTCGTTACGCGCCATAATAGTTACGCGCCATTGTAGTTGTGTCCCTATGTCCCACCTGTGAATATAGATAGATATATATATATGGTTTTAACTGTCCCATTGTCTTTGCATATAAATAGATTGTCAGGTTTACCGACTCTTGAACATGCAACATATAATGGTCCATGGGAAAACAATCTGTATTCAGATCTATACCTCATGATTCTAATGATTGCCCTTGAGCTTTGTTGATGGTGATTGCTAATCGACCATTCCCTGTCCCGGTGTCCCGGTCGTCATTTACATCCCCCTGTTTCCCCCGGTGTCCCCGTTGTAGTTGTGTCCCTGTGTCCCGGTCGTCATTTATATTCCCTGTGTCCCGGTCGTCATTTGTATCCCGGTGTCCCGGTCTGTATATACATTCGTTTTTTAGTTTTGTTTTTCTCCTTCATTTTTTCCTTTTTTTTTCTTTTTTAGCTTATTTAGATTTTTAGATTTTTTAGTTTTTTTATTAGTTTTTAGTTTTTTTTTCTTTTTAGTTTTTTTGTCCCGGTCGTCATTTATATCCCCCTGTTTCCCCCGGTGTCCCCGTTGTAGTTGTGTCCCTGTGTCCCGGTCGTCATTTATATTCCCTGTGTCCCGGTGCTTTGTTGATTGCTAATCGAACATTCCTTTTGTCCTGGTCGCTTTCTCTTTGAGTGTCGTCATTTATTAGTTTTTTCCTTTTTTTCTTTTTAGTTTTTTATTGGTTTTTACCTTTATTTTAGCTTATTTTTCGGTTTTTTCCTTTTTTTTTAGTTTTTTTTTATTTTTTATTTTTTTTAGTTTTTTACCTTTTTTAGTTTTTTTAGTTTTTTTAGTTTTTTAGCTTTTTTACTTTTTTTATTAGTTTTTAGTTTTTTTTTTTTGTAGTTTTTGCCTTTTTTTAGTTTTTTCAGTTTTTTTTTAGTTTTTTATTGGTTTTTACCTTTATAGTTTTTTTAGTTTTTTAGCTTTTTTATTTTTTTTATTAGTTTTTAGTTTTTTTTGTAGTTTTTGCCTTTTTTTAGTTTTTTCAGTTTTGACGTCACCTGATCCAGTTTTTTCAGGTGACGTCACCTGACCCATCCATCCATCCATCCACAGACAACTTATTTTTATATATATAGATATATATAGATATATATACATATATATATATATATATATATATATATATATATAGATATATATACATATATATATATATATATATATATATATATATATATATATATATATATATATATATATATATATATATATATATATATATATATATATATATATATATATATATATATATATATATATATATATATATATATGTTTTTAACTACGTAAAACTTGCGAATATACAACATTCTTCGCTGTCCCATTGTCTGTGCATATAAATAGATTGTCAGGTTTACCGACTCTTGAACATGTAAGATATAATTGTCCATGGGAAAAACAATCCGTTTCCAGATCTGTACCGCATTTTTCTAATGATTGCCCTTGAGTTTTGTTGATGGTGATTGCTAATCGAATATTCCCTGTGTCCCCGTTGTCATTTATATATCCCCCCTGTGCCCCCCCCCGGCGTCCCCGTTGTAGCTGTGTCCTTGTGTCCCGGTCGCCATTTATATTCCCTGTGTCCCGGTCGTCATTTGTGTCCCTGTGTCTCTGTCTGCAATTTCTCTTTGAGTGTCCCGGTCGTCATTTATATTTCCTGAGTCCTAGTGTCCCGGTCGTCATTTGTGTTCCGGTGTCCCGGTCTGTAATTTCTCTTCGAGTGTCCCGGTAAAAAGATATACAAAAAAACAAACATGCATACAAATTATTTTTATATATATAGATAAGACGTCATATTGAATAAGACGTCATATTGAATATAACATCATATATTAAAATTAAAGCTTCCTTATATTGCAATGAAGTCATTTTGAATATGACGTCATATACAGATTTAATTTTTTTATTTTCTATTTTTTCTTTATTTTTATTTTTTGAATTTTTTATTTCTTTTTTTTATTGTTTTCTTTTTCTCTTTTTTAGTTTCTTTTTAGTTTTTTTTTGATTTTATAGAGTGATAGAGAAAATGTAAAAGAACTGAAGCCTCTTTTCAATGGCTAATGATTTCCATTGAGTCTTAGTTTTTTCTTATATTTATTTTTTTCCTTTTTTATTTTTGTCAGTCTTTTCTGTTTTTATTTTTATTTTTTGAATTTTTTTCTTTTTTAGCTTTTTCTTTTTTCTTTTTTTTTTTTTTCTTTTTTTTTAGTTTTTATTATTTTACTTTTTTCATTTTTTTAGTTATTCTTTTTTTAGTTTTGTATTTTTTTTGTTTTTTTCTTTTTTAGTTTTTCTTTTTTAATTTTTTTCTTTTTTAGTTTTTTCTTGTTTTAGTTTTTTCTTTTTATTTTCTTTTTTTGTTTTTGTCTTTTTTCTTTTTTCTTTTAATTTTTTTTATTTTTAGTTTCTTATTTTTATTGTTTTATTTTTTAGTTTTTTATCTTTTTTAGTTTATCTTTTTTTTAGTTTTTTTTCTTTTTTAGTTTTTTCTATTTTTCCTTTTTTAATTTTTTATTTTTCTTTTTTAAATCTTTTTAGTTTTTCTTTTTTTAGTTTTTTTTCTATTTTAGTTCTTTTCTTTTTTAGTTTTTTCTTTTTTTCTTCTTTTTTATTTTTTTTAGTTTTTTTTAGTTTTTTAGTTTTTAGTTTTTTTAGTTTTTCTTCTTTTTTATTTTTTTTAGTTTTTTTAGTTTTTTTTAGTTTTTTTAGTTTTTTAGTTTTTTTTTAGTTTTCTTTTTCTTCTTTATTTTTTGTTTTTTCTCCTTTTTTAGTTTTTATTTTTTTCTGTTTCAATTTTTTTCTTTTTTAGTTTTTTTTTTTTTTTTTATTTTTTATTGTTTTTCTTTTTTCTTTAGTTTTTTCTTTTTTGTTTTTTCTTTTTTAGTTTTTTCTTTATTTAGTTTTTTTCTTTTTAGTTTTTTAGTTTTTTACTCTTTTTTAGTTTTTTTCCTTCAAAATTTTGATTGAATGTGTTTGGGGAGGAGTGGGAGGGGGGTTTTGCCCTCCGATCACTTTTGACTCTTAAAAAGGGCACTGGCCCTTTTAATTTCCAATCGAATGAGCTGTTAAGCAACCGAAAAATTGGAGGGCAGCTAGGCCCCCTCTTCCGCCCTTTTTTCTTCAAATCTTTCGATCAGAATTCTGAGAAAGCCATTTAGTAAAAAAAAAAGTAAACTTAATATGCAAATTTCGCTTTAATTTTTCATGTACGGTGAGCCAAAATCAAAACCTGTATTAATTCAAAACGTTAAGATATTAAATAAAATAAGTTTTGTTTTTAACTAAAAGTAGGAAGCGGCATTAAAACTTAAAACGAACAGAAATTATTCCGTTCTTCAACATCCCGCTCTTTACGTTAAAGTTTGACTATTTCTCACAACTCTATTTTTTAAACCAATAAAAAAACTTTAGTTTAAAAAGCGGGGCGTTGAGGAGAGGACAGTTGCTTTCATATACGCAATAATTTCTGTCTGTTTTAAGTTTTAATGTCGCTCCTTATTTTCAGTTTAAAATGAACTTGTTTTTTTTTTTATTTAATGAAGTAAAGAAACCACGAAAACTCGTTTCAATAAATCATCAGTGACGCATGACGACAATCATAAGCAGAAGAACATATTATTAAGGCATTTTGTGGGACCCTCAGGGGTATGGGCTACACTTTCAGAAAAGCAACCATGGTACTTGTCAAACAGTTTGTGGTAACGAACTGTAGTAAGGAGCGACCCGGCTCAATAGTAAACGAAACTCTAAAAAACGGAATTTCGATGCTAAAAGATATATCAAAAGAATCGGAATTTTATGCTGATTTCAAATATATAAGTTTCATCAAATTTAGTCTTTGTCATCAAAAGTTACGAGCCTGAGAAAATTTGCCTTATTTTGGAAAATAGGGGGTAACACCCCCTAAAAGTCATAGGATCTTAACGAAAATTACACCATCGCATTCAGCGTATCAGAGAACCCTAAAGCAAAAATTTCAAGGTCCAATCTACAAAAATGTGGAATTTCGTATTTTTTGCCAGAAGACAAATCACGGGTACGTGTTTATTTATTTATTTTTTTTTTTTTTTTTTTTTTTTCCCAGGGGTCATCGTATCGACCAAGTGGTCCTAGAGTGTTGCAAGAGGGCTCATTCTAACGGAAATGAAAAGTTCTAGTGCCCTTTTTAAGTGACCAAAAAAATTGGAGGGCACCTAGGCCCCCTCCCACGCTCAATTTTTTCCCAAATTCAACGTATCAAAATTTTGAGATAGCCATTTTGTTCCGCATAGTCGAAAACCATAATAACTATGTCTTTGGGGATGACTTACCCCCCACAGTCCCTGGGGGAGGGGCTGCAAGTTACAAACTTTGACCAATGTTTACATACAGTAATGGTTACTGGGAAGTGTACCGACGTTATCAGGGGGATTTTTTTGGTTTGGGTGTGGGGTTCAGGGGAGGGGGGTATATTGGAGGATCTTTCCTTGGAGGAATATTTCATGGGGGAAGAGAAATTCAATGAAAAGGGCGCAGGACTTTCTAGCATTACTATAAAAAAAAAAAATGAAAATATAAACATGAAAAAGTTTTTTCAATTGAAAGTAAGGAGAAGCATTAAAACTTAAAAAGGAACATAGATTATTACGCATATGAGGGGTTCTAAAAATACTTTAGCATAAAGAGCGAGGTATTTAGGAGGAGATAAACACTTCACTCTTTATGCAAAAATTTTTTTAAATAATTTCAACTATTTATTCTACGGTCTTTCTGATTCAGGGGTCATTCTTAAAGAATTAGGATAAAACAAGATTTAGTGTGAAGAGCGAGGTATTAACGAGGGGACCAACCCCCTCATATATATAATCAAAAATATAAGAATATAAAAGTTTGTTACGTAAGTTAATTCTTAAGTTACGTATTTTTTTTTACTAATAAAAACGTTCGTTAAAAATAAAAGATCTAGTTGCCTTTTTAAGTAACCGAAAAATTGGAGGGCAACTAACACCTCCTTCCCCACCCCTTATTTCTCAAAATCGTCTGATCAAAACTAAGAGAAAGCCATTTAGCCAAAAAAATAATTAATATGCAAATTTCATTTTAATAATTTATGTACGGAGAGCCAAAATCAGACATGTATTAATTCAAAAACTTTCAGAAATTAAATAAAAAAAAACAAGTTTTTTTAAATGAAAGTAAGGAGCGACATTAAAACTTAAAACGAACAGAAATTACTCCGTATATGAAAGGGGCTTTTCCTCCTCGACACCCCGCTCCTTGCGCTAAAGTTTGATTCTTTCTCGTAGCTCTACTTTTTAAAGCAATAAAAAACTTTAGCGTAAGGAGCGGGGTGTCGAGGAGGAAAAGCCCCTTTCATATACGGAGTAATTTCTGTTCGTTTTAAGTTTTAATGTCGCTCCTTACTTTCATTTAAAAAAACTTGTTTTTTTTTATTTAATAAATAGCATAGAATGAAGAGTCTGCTGGTACTTCTTAATCTCTTAAAGTTTTTTTTTCACAAGAATGGTAATTGAGGACCGTTACCAATTTTCCTGAAATACTTTCTTATGTTACCACGTCATGGCAATATAAGGTTTTTTTTCTTCTCATAATTTTCACCAGAAGTCAGACAGGAAGAATTGATTTACATGTAGTACATGTAGTAATTTCCAGACTAAAAAGAAGTTTCGTTCTTCAGTGAGTGTATTCACCAATTTTCTGTTTATATTTGACATACTTGTGAGATATCTAGTTCTACCAAAGTCTGAGTCTTGAATCTTTTTGACGCGCTGCACATGGTTAAAAGTAATTTGTATAAAAAACTATAGTTTGGACTAGGGAAAGTTTTTCGCCGTTTGAAAATTTTGATTAACATTTATACGTATTATACATTATCAGCGATCAGCGTATTTTGTTTAGAGTTATATTTTTGGTAAATTTCAATTTCACCATATTTCACATAAATCACATAGGTACTGTAAGTAGAATTTTTTCTATAGGAGTCATAACTGAACATTGGAATAGCAGATTACCAGTAATGTATCACGTACAAAATTATTCAATTTCTAAGTATAATCTTTATGCTCTGATCTGGCACGTACGCAGGTGGGGGGGGAAGGCCTTCGGGCCCGGTCCCTCTCCTCCCCCGAAATTTTGTGAAATGTTTAATTCCCCCATGGTTTCTTGGGATTTCTGGCAAAAGCAGGACATTTATTAAGAATCTAGATACATGTGTGAAGCCTTTTTTTGGGATTTTAAAGCATAGAGTTATCTGGTCAAGTCAATGCCCAATTATTAACCCATTTTCTGTCTAAATTTTTACCCTCTTTGAAGTAATTAGTGATTGTACTTTTTTTGTAAAGAGAGTTTGCTTTTCACGGCAAAATAGAACTATCCTTGATGTTAGGGCGTTTATCCTCCCCTTTTCAGGATAAATTACAGCTTTTAATGGATCAATTTTGGAAACTATCATTTTTCATTAAAATCGACGTTTTCGCAATATAAGAGCTACCCCCCACAGCACCCATACTGCAATATTAACCCCTAAGATTTCCCTTTCAGTGAGATATAATAGATTAATCACTGGTTCTAAATCGCTATGAACATAACCTGAGCCTAAAACATACTTTTGAGGCTTCAGTCTCCTTCCTCCATCCGCTACAATACTACAGATTAAAGGTAATCTGTATTTTCCGACACGAGTTCTTTTTGTATTTATTTAGTTACTAAATAAAAAAGTGCTACTTTATATCTGCTGTTTCGAATGTTTTTGCCCCCCCCCCCCCCCCGAAGATAATTCCTGCGTACGTGCCTGGCTCTGATTAATTAATGAGAGTGAAGATTTTAGACATACAGTTAGGCCACATAGCTTCGAGCAGGAGCTTTCCTAATTGTATGATGGCGATAACACAAGATATAGCAATAGTACATAATGTTTGGAAAAAATTAATGTTGATACAGGCTTTTTTATTTCTCATTATTTAAAGTTTGGTATGTTGTATGATTATAAAATTACAATATATCTTAGATTTTTTGTTGTTTACCATGAGACTTGACTATACTGACGCTTGTACATCAGGTACCTCAACTAAATGAGTTTTTTCAGAGTTTTGAATTGATTAACACACCCAATAAACGACAACTTCTTGAGGGATATTTTGGGCGCATCTGAAATTACCTTGCATTTACAGTTTCTACCGTTATTCTTACAATTGGTACAGCTGATGCTCTCAACTTAATGCTCTAAATTAATAAATAAATCTAGAAAGAACTATTTTATTTGCTCTCCAATTGCACCTACAGTTAATGGATTTAAGCTCGTTTTTCAACGTGAGAACTGAGAATACATCTGTTTGTCAACAAAACCCAGGATAACCAGAAGTATTTTCATCAAAACTCCATCATTTATGATCGTTTTTAATCAAGAACCTGTATTTATTTACAATTCTTGGGTCAAATTACATTCAATTAAAAAAATATCATGGGTGGAAAAACTTGACGACTGAATAATATTTTTTTTTGATGAAAAAGCCTGGAAAACCATTTCTGGAAGGGGAGGGGGAGGTTAATAAATATTTATTTTTCCCCTGAAATTTGAATTTTTCCGAAATACGATTCAATTCAGCTCTGTACAAACATTTTATCTGACAAAAAAGATTGTCGGTTATTGTTAGGCTTAAATTTTTCTCTGTGACTAGCTGTCTTTCTTTCTAGGGACATTGATTGGATGGAAATAAGAAAAGATACGGTCAATGAAAGCTCAACTTTAATGTTGTTATGCGAAAGTAACTACTTACAGAAAGCGTCATTTTTGGTAGAAGATATGGTTGTAGTATATCACAGCGCAAAGTATGACAGCCCCTTACCGACTAGAATATACCAGAACGGATTTGTAATTCCTCTGAAAATTCGTAAAAGTCATTTTCTCACCTCAATTCCAGAAACTGCAAACAAAAAAGATGCCATTAAAGTACGTGTCAGAAGTAGTAGCGTGTCTAAATTTGGGATTTTAGAAAATCCAGATTTCCACTCCAGAGATCTTACTCAAGTGTCCTTTATTTTTGAAGGATTTCTCGGCGAAAGAATCTTATTCTATTTTTCTCGCTTTAAGCCTTTGTTTAATTGGGAACTTTCTACTCAGAAAAGAAGTAATGCTGTAATCCAGATTCTTGATGGTTTGGGTGACGATTCACGTCTCATCGCCAACTTTAGTAACGAGGCTCATCCTCCTTTGTGTGAACACATTTCAAGTAAATTGTTACAAAATTGTTCATATAAGTGGAGCGAAACAAACAATACAAATCAGAATAACTGCAGAGAATTGCGTAGTTCCAAGTTCTGTTATAGTACTTTACCGCTATCAGTTAAAAAAGGTAGAAATAAAAGGGAAGTAGTGAACTCTCTGAGACTATGTGCTTTAGAAAACAGCTTTATTACAACAACTTCAACTGCAACCCTGAAAGTATTACTTGGTAATAATTTTAATCACCCGAGTGTTTATTATACACTGCATTATGGGTTTATCAGTAGTAAAATGGAATATACTACGTCAAACCAAGTCCTCAGTTCAAAATATGCTGTATTGAATACATCTAGTGAAGTAGTTATTATAAACAAAACTCTTGAATTTATGGAGCTTGACTCTTACTTTAGCGATTCCTCAAAAGTTAATGGATTTGGCCAGTGTGATTTTACTCTAAAAGAGAGTAGTTATGGAGCATTAGGCTCACCCAGCGCTTATCTTTTCTACGGCTCAGGCGGCAAAACTTCTCTTACATGCCATTACAGGTTTAAGCCAGCTCAAGACAGGATCCTAACTCTACTCTTTGAAAACTTTACTGCGAATGTGTTTAGTTGTGAAAACTTCTTAGACGTTTCTGGGCGCTGGATTTGTGTTTTCAAAAGACCAAACTATGCGGCGCTCTATATTTATGAAATATTTGACAATTTTGTTATGTTCAGAAGACATTGCATTTGTTCTTCAGTTGAAATGTTCTTATTCAAATCCATATCAAGCCATATTGTTTTAAGATACGAAGTTAGAGGTATGACGAGAAATAATGGGCCACGGGAATTTAACTTTCGTATGTCTTATTCGTATACTGATAACATTAAACGTAATTATATGCTACCTTCCCTTAGCCGTAATGGTATAATTAGCTTGCGAGAGTGTAATTCTGGCATTAAATCTCCCTCCTGTAGTCAAGATATGGTCATACCTATTGCTCTCAGGTATTCAAATTATATCAGGATTGCCGGTAGTGAAATGCATAATGAAGATATCTGTCCAAGTGAAGATCGTGTGTTTATTTATTCTTCTCGTGAACTAATTTCGGTTATTTGTCCGAAAAAAAATGCAAATGAAACAGTTGAAATATACTCTGACACTGTTAAAAAGGATGTGTTTTATAAAATGATGTACGTTGAGATACGAGGTACCTCTTGTACTGTCGATATAATAAGAATAGAGAGAAGTTATAGTCACCAAGAGAAAAAGCCTGAGCTCAGCTATTATAGTGTCAATTATCAATTTAAGACAGATAACTTTTCAGTTCATCCATGTCAATTCTATTGCCCAGAATTCTATGGTTGTATCAACCCTTTGCTATGGTGTGACGGACAAATTCACTGTCCTAAAACAGGACTAGATGAGATCAATTGCAAGGAACTGAACATCCATAGCGCCATAAATACTTTAGAGAGACGTATTGTGTATATTCTCGTCGGCTCATTTACGGTTGTTCTTATTGCAATTATTTTTTGTATGGCTCATTTCTCTAGAAAAAGAAGACCTCGACACAATCAATCGCTCAAAATGAATTCTCCTCGGTTATTTACAGAAAACTACATTTAAAGTCGGAATGCTTATTTTTCTTCAAAATAATTAAATAAAAAAATTTTAGAAGGAAGAAAAACGGTCAGTTTAGCTAAAAATGCAAAACTAAAAATGAGTAAGATCAAATAACTTATACAGCTACCCTGTATAAGTATATTGCTACCCTCATATATTGCCCAGTTACAAAATCATTGAAAGCTTCTTGTTTAAATTCGTAATTTGTTCATCCCTATCATCTGCTGTAATCTAAAAGCTGCTGAGCTATATACCATAAGCTTTATAAGAGAGAAAAAAAAAGAAAAACGAGGGAAAATAGGGTATTTTGGCAGAATTAAAGTTTTTCAGTTGATATTTTACAGTATTTACCCGACTGCAATCGAAATAATTTGATGTGTCTGAAATGCAGCCCTTTCAACGATGAGATTAAGATTTAATCTGAAACGTTTCAGATTAAAGGGACGAACTATGGATACTAGTCATTTTTGAAGAAAAGCCCATATCTTACCTTAGGAAGCTATACCCTTGTTTTCCAAGCCCCACCCAAAGCTCGATTTTGGTCAAATCCTGACTGCTATTAAATCCTAAATATTTTTTGAAGGAAGCTACTTCAAATTCGAAAATGCAGTGACGGCCATTTCTAACACATAATGGAGCCGTATGAAATACTCTGTTTCTTAAGTATTTCATTGAAGGGAAAAATGACATCACACCTTTTGAAAAAGTAAAACATAACAGGATGTCTCTAAAAGCAATTAAAAGATAGGTTGACAGATAAGACCGTTTGCTCCACCGTGCTCAGTCCAGGGCTTTGGTTCGTACAAATATAATTGTTTTAAACATATCAAATACCACCTGTTCAATTGCCACAGGTGGAATCAGGGATTTATCAACTTATGTTAAGATCTAGCTTGCTTAGAAAATAATCCTCTAGCCTTTAAAAACGATTGCTTCATCTGGAAAGTCAATGCTGTTTACTGTCATCTTCATGTACACGTCCCCCCTACTTTAAATTCTTGTCATACACTGTCTGTCACTGATCTTTGTGCTCTCTTAGCATGCTATTCAGATTTCAAATTCTCCCTCACAACACGATAAGCACTTCTAAATTTTTCCTCCCATGTTTTCACAGGATGAGACAGTTTTACTATTGAATTAAAATTTTATCGTCATTTTTCTTCAGAGTGAATTTAGCCCTATATTTGCCTAAAGATTTGTAAATATATTAAACCACTCCATACAATTATAAACATCGGCTGTCATCTACTGTCCTACATAAATAGCGACGAAGACCACACTGCCTTTCCCTCATTGAGAATAAGAAGAACAATAGGGAAATTATTTTATACAAGACAGTGGAATGTAACTTTAAATGAACACTTCGACCCTATATCCAAGGGACATCCTAAGCAAAACAAATGAAAAAGAAAAAGAAAGAATACAAAAGAATTCACACTAAAGCACAATCCGTAAAACTAAAATATTTTCTCAAAATAGTCCTAGCACCATTACTCTAGGAAAGTTCAACTTGGCTGAACGTTCCTGAAGTTCTAAAATTTAAAAATAGAACATCAGAAAAACATAAACCATTATATGACAATGCTTTCAGGCGTTTTATATGCCGTCTATCGTCTCCTGTTCTCCTCATTTCTTTTTCAGGGCTATTTTCAGGGCTTTTAAGGACTATGACACAGGACTCGGAGTCATCCACGCAGGGTTTGTCCAAATTCAATGCTGAAAGGAGTTTGAGCTGCAACAAACTAAGGATCTAGGGTGAATTATAGCACAGTTAAACCAGCACTCATACATCTGATTTTATTTGAAATATGTCTGAAGCTAAAATTTAAACATTGTAGGACTCAATCTTCAAACAGGATTCAACCACCCTCGCCCAAGCTCGAGATTCATTTCAGAACATTTTCCAGTGTCTCAAGCAGGGCTGGATTTAAAGCTTTGATGCTCCTAGGTCCAAGCGTTATTGCCGCTCCATTTTTGTGAGATTGTCAGGAACGTCCCCGAAAATTCAGGGATAGTGGAAGCACTAAAAAGAACGCAATTAATGAGCTAAAAGTAATGAAATACCAAACTCTCATTTGTCATTCTTGGGAGAAATCTGACATTTTATAACTGGCCGTGGAGTTCCTGTGCTGCTTTAAAATCACCTTTCTGTGAATAGGCTGTGTGGCGGCGGAGTGCACCTGGCACTTTCGCGATAATTCAATTTAGTCGAGTTTTTGCTTAAAAAATATCACTCATTGATATTTTTTACGCCCTTAGGCCTAGGCCTAGTGGCTTGACTTACTTGACTTAATGCTCCTGCCGAAATGCTTCCGGCGTCGAGAGTGATGCTACATGGTGCCTCCATTTGGACCGGTCTCTTGCAAGGATGTGGACATCCTCTTGAGTATTTGCCATGACTAAGAAGGCACCTGTCGTGTCCTTCCATCTGGTTGGGAGACGACCTCTTGGGCGTTTCCCGCCGTGCAGCACGGGTGCCGGTCGACAGAATCGAAAGCAGCCTTGAAATCCACAAAGACAGCATATGCTTTTTGTTGAAATTCTCGAGTCTTTCCTATCAGCTGCCACATTGTGAATATTTGCTCCACGGTGGACCTTCCTGGCATGAAGCTAGCTAGTTGGATTCTTCGTTGGCTTCTGAGGAAAGTGGTACAGCGGTCCAGGAGGGTCATAACGAAGAGCTTCCCGGCTACAGAGAGGAGTGTGATGCCACGATAGTTGGAGCAGATTCTGCGACCGCCTTTCCGTTTCCAGAGAGGCAGAAAGATGCCCGCTCGCCAGTCTTTTGGAATCCATTCTGTACGAAATACTATGGAAAACAGTACTTGGAGCCAGAGAAGGGTCGCTGTCCCACCATATTTCAGCAGTTCTGCAGGGATACCATAGACTCCTGTGGCTCGGTTGTTTTTCATCCGTTTCAGAGATTTCAAGATTTCTGTAGAGGTGAAAGGGTGGTGCACGCTTGCACACGGAGCCTCAGGGGTGTTGGATGCAACTTGAAGAAGGTCAGGGTCGGGCTGGCTATCACAGTCCTGGGTTAGAAGTGAAGAAAAGTGATCCTTCCAGGTGGACAGTTGAGCGCTCTCGTCAGTGATAATATTTCCATCATTAGATATGATAGGGCCTAGGAAGGATGGCTTTCCATCTGTAAGATCCCGAAAGTGTTTGTATAGAGCGCCTGTGTCACCCCTTCTGGCGGCCTCCTCGAGATCAGCGGCCTTTTTCTCGGTGAACAGCTTTCTGTCTCTGTGGAGGAATTTATTTCTTACGCCGTTAAGATGTCTGTAGGTAACCATGTTCTTCGCTAGGCGTGCTTTACGACGCTGTTCATTAATATCTAAACTTTCCTGCGATATCCAGGACTTTTTTCTGGGCTTCAAACGACCGGTAGTACTTTTGGCCGAAAGCAGTACGCCGTCCTTAAATAGTTGCCATGCTTCTTCAGATCCCAAAACTTGACCAACACAGTCGAAACGGTTTGAGATGGAGACAGCATAGACCTGGCGCGTGTTGGAGTTTGCGAGATTGTTCAGGTCTAATTTGGGAGGACGGTGGTCACTTTTCTGGGCTTTCAGGCGCAGTCTAAGGTTAAAGACGACAAGCCTGTGGTCGGTGTTTCCCAATTCTGCACTTCTGTAAGTTCGGCAATTAGTTATAGAGGAATGCCAGCGTCGGGACACGATTGCTTAGTCTAACATCTTTTTTTGTTCGTCCGTCATTGCTATACCAGGTATATTTGTGAACTTCTTTCCTTTGAAAAAGGGAGTTGGTTGGTGATCACGAGATCGTGCATGTTGTACAGCTGAAGGAGCCTTAGACCATTGTCGTTCAAGCAGTAGGGTAATACAGGTCCTAGGACATTGTTCCAAACGCCGTCTGTATCTCTGACAGTGCCGTTGAAGTCGCCAAGAAGGGTTAAAACATCATGAGGGGATACTTTTGCTTGGATGCTAGACAGCTGGGCGTAAAAACGATCTTTCATCTCATCTGAGGCTTGGTTTTTTGAGGCGTAGCAGACAATGTTGGTCCATTTTCCATGTTCGTGCTGGATTCACGCTGTTAGTATCCTGTTTGATATTTGGTCGTAAGAAAGGAGGCACCTCCTGGTCCGAGAGTCTAGCACAAGTGCGACTCCATTAGTTTTGGTTCTCTGATCACCCGACCAGATTAGGTGATAGCCTTCACCGATGTCTTCAGAGTTGTTTTCTATAAGGCGAGCTTCAGTTACGCCTGCTACAGCCACACCAAAACGTTTGAGTTCTAGCGTAAGCATTGATTTTGCTCCAGGGTAGTTAAGGGTCAGAACGTTCCAGGTGGCCAGGTGAAGACCACCTTGGTCAACAACGTTCAAACGATGGTCAAATTTTGGTCCGGGGACACGCTGAAGTCTTGAAGGGTAAAAGAGGATCGATCATCCTAGGCAATAACATCACTATTCGTTGCAATTAGGTTCGGGTGGAGGGTCGCAAGCCCAACTGACCCTATGCCTGGGACCTGATTAGCTAGAGGAGTCTAACTATTGAATGTCCCTGTGGTGGTCTCCACCCACCATGTGAGGTCAAGTTCACCCTTTACGTGGAGCGTTTAGTAAGGGGATTCCTCCATATCCATTGGCACGTAGTCAGGCCTAGTGGGCTATTGGTAAATCCAGGCCTGGTCTCAACATTCCTTAAACAAACTCCAACTTCAGTGTCTTTTCATGCGGTAATGGCTAAAGCCATTACCGCAAAGTGTGTCGTCTTCTATTTTCTTCTTATTTTCAAGTAAGCTGTTCATTTTTTAGTTTTAATAATATTTTTATTCAATTTTCAATTTAATAAAACCCCATTAATGGTACCTCAGCTAAAACTCAAGTATACAAAGTTAACATCTTGAATTTACAAAATCCACAACCCACATATTTTTTTTCGGTTTCCTTATAAATAAAAACAGAC
Source organism: Artemia franciscana (assembly GCF_032884065.1). Taxonomy (NCBI): domain Eukaryota; kingdom Metazoa; phylum Arthropoda; class Branchiopoda; order Anostraca; family Artemiidae; genus Artemia; species Artemia franciscana. Next base: position 42,733,016 of record NC_088863.1, on the reverse strand, counting down.
AAAAACAATTAATTATAGCAGCTTTCACCCTCACTAGAATTGAAACACTTCTTAGAAAGGACAAATATACCAAATCAGAGTTATTCTACACATATCATACCATATGAGAGAACTTTTTGAAATCACCGAGATTGCAACGAAAACTTATATGGTAATTTATCATAAAAAGACAAGTTTGCTCATATGAAACTAAGGGAAAAAAACCCAAACTTAAAACGAACAAAATCATTCCGTATATGAGGGGGACTGTTCTTCCCTCAACCCTCGCTCTTTACGATAAAGTCTAAAGTTTCTATGAAAATGGTCTATGAAAATACTTCCCATTCGATATCAATAGCCCTTGTATTTGAATAGTATTTCCTAAAGAGTCAGGGCTAAAAGTCAAACTGTTGCGTAAAGAGCGCGAGTTAAGGGAACGATGCCCCCAATATACAGAATAATTTCTGTTCTTTTGAAGTTTTGATGTTGCTCCTTACTTTTGGTTGAACAAGATTCTTTTTATTTCATTATGCTGCGAGAGCAACACTTTGGTTTTGTCGGTTTTTTTTTCCTGGCGCTCCGATTTCAGCTTATTCCTAGAAAGTGGTAAGGGTCTAACCTCTGCGGTTTTCACAGAAAACGTGAACCTTAGGCCGGATTGTTGAATATGACTTTGCATTTTGAAAAGCTGCGTTGAATTCTTGCGTGGGGCCGAAAAACTATTGTTTCTACCCATTTCTGTTCGTGATTGCAGCTAAGTTTATCATTGGTTTTTTTTTGCACTTGGGATTGCTGTAGAGAAATGGTATCAGACATGGCTCTTAAAATTTAAAAGTTCTTTCATTGCCAGAGAAATTAGAGTTTATTCTTTTCTCCTTTCTAAGTGATGACGTTAGATACTTGACCTACGATAAAAATGTCAAATTTTGAACTAAGACAGATAGATTTTTTTTCAACAGCAGTCGATAGCTCTTGATGAGCTGATCAAAGTATATCATCCATTTTTTGGTAGAAAAATTCTTTCATGAGATATATCAGTTTGAAAGTTTAAAGGGTTTGACAACTTCAGTAGTAAGGTACACACTGAAACCAAAAATAGGCCGATACAGAAATGGTATAAGATGTATCATTGCTAAAAAAAAAATTAGAGTTTATCCTTTGCTCCTTTCTAAGTGATGACGTAAGAAACTTGGCCTACGGCAAAAATGTCAACTTTTGGACCAAGACAGATAGATTTTTATGAATGGCAGTCGATAGCTCTTGATGAGCTGACCAAAATATATGTCATATTTTTTGTAGAAAAATTCTTTCATGAGATATACCAGTTTGAAAGTTTGAAGGGACTGACAACTTCAGTAGTAAGGTACACACTGAAACCAGAAATAGGCCGGTATCGATTGTGAGATATATAGGGAATTTTTAAGCAACAGTCGACTGTTAGCTCATAATCATCATCGGCAATGAGGGGCTCTCAACTTTTGCTAGTTTGTGTTGTTTCCAGTATATTTGATATATTTTTTTCTATGATATCATATTTATGTTGTGTATAATAGATTTCAATAGTTTTTCATTTGCTGCTTCATTTGTTCTAAGAACTCCGCTGACAGTCTGTAGAAAGAATAGCAAGAGTTCTGATAAATTGCAATTTTATTTAGGAAGATTATGTGATAAAGCAGCTGACATATCTACACCATGTAGTTCTTTCAATATTCAAAGAGTTCTGTTTCTGAGCAAAATACCTCCTAAAAGAAAAACTTGTCAAAGAAAGCAGTATTTCTGTTGTCAAATAACCTGTCATTATGAAAATGATTTTACCTCTTTATATGATCCCAAATTGACGGGTTCAAAAAATTAATACATTATACAATTTATTTGATTAAACAGTCACATCAATTGACAAAATATGTGCTTCGAAAATGTTTAACTTAAATAAAGCACTGGGCCCAGAGGAAGCTTGTTTCATGTCTTAGTTTGATTTGAGTGTGTGATTTATCTTTGATATTTGTTTTGACTATCTTTGTCGTGCCTTAACTAAAGTAGTATTTTATTATCATAGCACTTGTATATATTTTATTAAATATCTTTTTGGTTAAAATTTGTTATTGTTAGTAGACCTTATTGTCAATGAGGGATTAGTCCATTCATCATCTTATCAAAACAAAACATTATTTAGTCAAAATATAACACAAAATGAGCACATTTTTTATAATTATCGATTCCAAAGACACAACTGTGGCTACAATGATTCTAACTGAAGACAATTTGCATTTAATTACTCGTTGATGCGCCGTTTTTGTTTTTAAAACAGGCTGGAAAATACGGTTTATTTGTAAAAATCGTTTTGCTAAACAATGATTTAAATTATTGTAATGTTTTTTTTAATGATTTGAAGTGAGAAGAAGAGATCCATCCCTGCTCATTAATTAAAACAAATAATTATTGTTGAAAACAAAAGAAGTGCTGAAAACCGTTGAAATTCATGCAAAGGGATAAACGAGCCTTCAAAAGTTATTTTGAAATCATATACTTTAAGTCAATAGAGGGTGTTTTTATTTTTTTAAAGGTATATTTTGTTAAGACATTTTATATTTATGGTACATAATTTGCAAATATATTCACGCTACTGATAATTTACAGGCTTAGAAAAAAAATTAAAAGAAAACAAAATACTAAGTGTAATATAGGCTAAAGGGTAAGGTGGGACAGAAAAAGAGAAAAGATTGACAGAGAGGGGGCAGAGAAGCCAATTTTGAAGCCAAGCTTGTATTTCCGTTATAAGGTATATCGGTCTGCATACTTGTCAGTGCATATAAAAAGATTGTCAGGCTTACTGACTCTTGAATATGCAACATATAATTGTCCATGGGAAAAACAATCCGTATTCAGATCTATACCTCATTATTCTAATGATTGCCCTTGAGCTTTGTTAATGGTGATTGCTAATCGAAACATTCCCTGTGTCCCCGTCGTCATTTATATATCCCCCTGTGCCCACTGGCGTCCCCGTTGTAGTTGTGCCCCTGTGTCCCAGTCTTCATTTATAATCCCTGTATCCCGGTCGTCGTTTGTGTCCCGGTGTCCCAGTTTGTAATTTCTCTTTGAGTGTCCCGGTAGTCATTTATATTCCCTGTGTCCCGGTTGTCATTTGTGTCCCGGTCTGTAATTTCTCTTCGAACAATGCCTGTGTCTCGGTCGTCATTTATATATCCCCCCTGTGCCCCCGGCGTCCCCGTTGTAGCTGTGTCCCGGTCGTCATTTATATTCCCTGTGTCCCGGTCGTGATTTGTATCCCGGTATCCCATTGAGTGTCCCGATCGTCATTTATATTCCCTGTGTCCCGGTCTGTAATTTCATCAGTTGACAAACAAGACGTTATATATTTTACAGTATCAAGATCCCCATAGGGACACCCAATAAAGAGGGAAGTGGTTTCTACATATTATCTGGTTCCTCATCCACTGAAACAAAATGACTTCATATGGAATAGGTGGCTATAATAATTCCGAACGTTTTTGAATTAATGCATGTTTTGATTTTGGGTCACCGCGTATGAATAATTAAAACGAAATTTGAATATTATTTTTGTTTTCTAAACGGCTTTCTCTTAATTTTGATCGGACGACTTTGATTAAAAAAGGGGGTGGGGGAGAAGGCCTAGTTGCCTATAAATGCAACTAGATTTTATTTTGTATATCTATATATATAAAAATAAGTTGTCTGTGGGTTATGTCTGTCGAGTGACGTCATGTCGTCATGTCGTCATGAAGTTAGTTGTCGTCATGTTTGTTATGACGATGATGTCATTAAAGGTATTTAAGACAATCGTTCAAAGACAAATTCTTAATTTTAAGAAGATCGTGGACGGAAAAATGTTTAATTGTAAAATGGCTGAAGAACCTACAATGGCAACAGCCGAGGAAGCTGCTCAAAGAGTCTATGCCAAAAAACTTGCGGCTGATAGAGAAAGTAAGAAAAGAAAGCGTGCCGAGGAATAACAAGAACAGCAAGAAAACAGGCTTGCGGCTGATAGAGAAAGTAAGAACAGAAATCGTGCCGAGGAATCATAATATATATATATATATATATATATATATATATATATATATATATATATATATATATATATATATATATATATATATATATATATATATATATATATATATATATATATGTATATAATATATATATATATATGTGTATATATATATATATATATATATATATATATATATATATATATATATATATATATATATATATATATAATGTATATCTATAAAATAAGATGTATGTCTGTCTGTCTGTCCGCATATGACGTCTGAATTATTTCATCATATACCAATTCAAAAACGAATGTATTCAAGCCCGAAGTAGCTGAGTTGGTAACGCGTTATGTTTCAGGTTCTAGGTCCGAGAGGTTGCTGGTTCGATCCTTGGCTAGGTAAAAACTACAAAAAAAACTAAAAAGAAAAAGCTAAAAACTAAAAAAAAGACCAATTCAAAAACGAATGTATATACAGACCGGGACACCGGGACACAAATGACGACCGGGACACCGGGACACAGGGAATATAAATGACGACCGGGACACTCAAAGAGAAATTACTAACTGGGACACCGGACACAAATGACGACCGGGACACAGGGAATATAAATGAGGGGACGCATGGGGGCACAGGGGGATATATAAATGACGACGGTGACACAGGGAATGTTTGAGTAGCAATCACCATCAACAAAGCTCAAGGGCAATCATTAGAATCATGAGGTATAGATCTCAATACGGATTGTTTATATATATATATATATATATATATATATATATATATATATATATATATATATATATATATATATATATATATATATATATATATATATATATATATATATATATATATATATACATATATATATATATATATATATATATATATTGTGATTCCTCGAAACTTTTTCTTTTCTTACTTTTTCTATCAGCCGCAAGCCTGTTTTCTTGCTATTCCTGTGATTCCTCGGCACGCTTTCTTTTCTTACTTTCTCTATCAGCCGCAGGTTTTTTGGCATAGACTCTTTGACCAGCTTCCTCGGCCGTTGCCATTGTAGGTTCTTCAGTCATTTTACAATTAAACATTTTTCCGTCCACGATCTTCTTACAATTAAAAATTTGTCTTTGAACAATTTTCTTAAATACCTTTAATGACGTCATCGTCATAACAAACATGACGACAACTAACTTCATGACGACATGATGACATGAAGTCACTCGACAGACATAACCCACAGACAACCTCTTTTTATGTATATAGATATACAAAAAAAATTTAGTGCATTTACAGGCAACTAGGCCTTCTCCCCCATCCCTTTTTTTTAATCAAAATCGTCCGATCAAAACTAAGAGAAAGCCATTTAGAAAACAAAAATAATATTCAAATTTCGTTTTAATTATTCATGTGCGGTGACCTAAAATCAAAACATGCATTAATTCAAAAACGTTAGGAATTATTATAGCCACCTATTCCATACAAAGTCACTTTGTTTCAGTGGATGAGGAACCAGATAATATGTAGAAGCCACTTCACTCTTTATTGGGTGTCCCTATGGGGATCTTGATACCGTAAGAATTGGCGGTATTCATTTTCTATATGCAGCACGGCTGACGACTAATCTATTAAAAAGAAAAATCATCTATCAGAAACAAGTCTACTTATATACCGGTCCTGTGTAAACCAATGTATTGGTCTTTTTTAAATTAGTTATTATTATTGTCATTACTTATTCGAAACCCGCGTTCATTCGGCAAAAATGACCAAGCACAACAAAAAAAAAAGAAAAAAAAAACACTAGACTTTTTAGTACGGAAGACAATTCAATAAATACATAAAACGAAGAATAACACGGGCACTTGTAACAAAAGTGATAAAGAAGAAGAGCTATGACAATGCTTAAATGTAGCTAGGTTAAAAGGAGTTGTTTTCAAGAGTGATCTGAAATCCTTTGGTTTTGTTTTTCCAAACGTTTAGCAACAGCTATACTAGAATTTGTTATATGAAGTCCATTATTGAGCTTTGAACTGTGCGTCCAAGTTAAATATCTCAGTAAGTATTTTGCAAAGTAAAAGAAAGTGAAGCAGATTTTCAATTTTTAAGTGTGTTTAAGAATCTCCCAGAAAGATGCAATAAAAAGGAAGTGGGGTAGATCAATACTGTTGCATAAAGTTGACAAATAATGGTGATTAAAATGAAGCTTAACAGAGACTACGGAAGCGTACTTGACCAATATTTGGCGTTGATTTGTTCTCATAGAGATGACTGTTACGAGGAAATGTATATACAATGGCAATTCCAAAATAAACATTTTTGTCAGTCGGGCAGATCTTTGAATTTCCAAGTGCAATTTTATAGGAAATTGGTCTTTCCTCTTAAAAAGGACTACATAATATATTTCAGACTTGGGTTCAAGACCAGATTTTATGCATTCTGTTTGCACTTTTTGGAATGTTTAAGAAATTGCATCTAAAGTTCACCTTAAGTTGATAATGTCATCAGAATAAGTGACTAAGGAGATATTGAGGCTAAATAGAACAAGATACATCTGATACTGATCTTGAGCTTCGAGAACGTAATTATTGAAATAACAGTTTAAGGCAGCAGCACCTTGTCTTGCTCCTCTCTTAACTGTTATAGTTCTATCCAATTGCTTTGCTGTTTCATCTTTATAAGAGGGATTGTAAGTTGAACTCCCAGCTTTGTACATATATCCTTTTGAGATCCGATGATGGACGGATTTATTCCTCTTTTAGTAGCCCTTAAAAGCAGAAGAGGGAGATCAGGGAGACAAAAGCATGATGAACATCATAGTTCGCTAAGGTGAGTGAATTTTCTGTGAAAGAAGCATCCAGTGGAGCTTTAGCAACAACCACAACGGTGTCCGCATATTCTATGCCATGTTGAAATCCAAATTTTTTGGGGGGAGGGGGTGTAGCATTTTTCTTCTAGCTCCTTAATTGAAAATGGTTCATAAGGCTTGTATGAAGTTGTTGATACATTTCAACAACGAAGTATTCGTTCGTTTCAGTATCTGAAACGATTTCAGATACTACATAAACAGGGTCAAGGAATGAGGGAAAAATTGGTCAATTTATTAGTATATTCGTGTTCAAGTTGGAGGTATAATGGAGATAATTTGGCCTCATAGAACGAATACAAATCAAACGAAGGAATATGGACAGAAAAATAAAGAAGTCTTGAGGATTCTTGGACGGAGCAACAACCAAAGAAAATGAGGATAATCTTTTTTTTTTTTTTTTGCTTTCTGTCCTATGATTTGCAGATGGTGATTTTTAAGTTTCTTGGCAAACTTCTTCTCAGTTGCGGTACGGATGGAATTAACAGGACTGGAGCGTATTCGATTATATTCAATCCACAGATGTCATCAAAAATTTTGCTGAATTACGTGATTGAGAGAGACTTTGATTTTCCTGTCACTCAGCTCAGAGATACTTCATAGGTTGCGACACTTTAATGCAAAAGCACAGGATTCTGCTTGTTGTAAAGCGTGGTATATCTCTGCGAAGTAAATATTCAGTTATCTTTTAGTATTCGACCAGTGAACAACTAATTGAATTTAAGCCGGATTAACTCTGTGCCTGTTTGGAATAAATAACGAGTGAAATACTTTTGAACTTGCAATTGAAACTTGTTAGATAAATTTATATGTGATTACGGCTTAAGGATCATTTATGATTGTGGCTCTGAGTTAGTATTCAGCACTATTATCATCTGAATCGTGCACTGAAATACTTGGATTACTTGCAATTACTTGCAAATTACTGGATTATTTGCCCCACAAAAGATAAGTTATTATTTATTCTTATTGCATTCATTCAGCCAGTGCAGATCATTTCATAATTGTGCTTATCGAGAACTTCTCTGTAGATATACCCTTTTCGCTTAATTGTTTTTGGACTGATGCTGAGTCGTGAGTGAGATTTGCTTATCATGGACAATTGAAATACCAGTAGGCTTTATTATTGCCCAGTTTTGAACTTCGTTCAGTATAATATCGAATAGGGGTTGGACCATCAGTCGATTATGAAATACGCTAGTGATGTTTGCCCGTATGAAGACGCTCTTGGCGCTAAGAAACTTTTATATAGCAATTGCTTCCCAGATGAGCCTATATCTCGTCGTTAGGGACCCAGTGCTAAGAATAGTCCATTGTCGGATATTATCGCTACTCTTTCTCGCTGCTCTGCAGAAAATATTGATATTCCAGAGTTCGTGATCAAATCCCCCTCTGAAGTCCCCAGCCTTTCGGCGTCAGCTTATTCTATCCTTACCGCCAAAGTCAACCAGTGCCTTGATCAGCTAAAATCGCTTGCTCACCTCAATAGTCCAGCAACGTCTATAAATAGTTTTTCAGTCTCAGATAGCAAGGCTACAAATCGCAAACCCTCGTAGGCCGTCGTTCTTAAATATCCGCCTCCTGAGCTAAGAGACCTCATTTCTCGCAAGGAAAAGCTTGATTCTTTCCCCGAACATGACGGAATTATGTCGGTAAAGTCGGATCCGGCACGGAAAAGATGGGTTGTTGTCGCGCAGGATAAAGTTTCCACCAATTCTCTTGCCGCATCGGCTGTTGCGAGCTATCCAAATATTCTTGCCGAAGTGATCGATCGCAAACCTCTTGGAGTAATTAGGGGACTTCCCGATAGTGTTTCTAGCAGTACACTCATCACCGCTATTCCTGGTCTTGTTGAAGCCACCCAGATCGGCTCTTTTCATACATTCCGTTTAGAGCTCCTAGATTCCGCTGCATTAAAATCTGCCATTGCTACAGGTCTGTGCTAGGGTTAAGAGTGTTTTAAAATGTTGGAATGCAAGGAACTACCCAGACGGTGTCTTAGATGCCAAAATATCCATTCATTACCTCACTGCCCATGTGCCCCGAATGAGATGAAGTGCTCTAAATGCTCTGGATGCCATTCAAATACTAAAGACAATCCTTGCTTAGAGGCTCCAAAATATGGCAACTGCGGTGAAGCTCATGTTTCCTATAGTATGAATCGCCCAGTGATCATACGAGCTCTGAACTCTTCTCCAAAATGAACCAAGCCACTATTCTAAGTTTTTCTTCTCTCAATATTAAAAGACAAAGACTTGTTAATTAACGAATTATTAGTTCATGACATAGTGTTCTTGTAAGAACATCTTTTGACCAAATCAAACGTTTTTAGCCTAAAGCAATCTTCTGTCCACCATTTCCTTTCGCAAGAGGCCAAGAAAACTAGAGCCCTTCCGGTGGTCTAGTAATTTTCTTCCATTCTCCATCAAAGCCCTCTGTGATTCATTGTGATGATCACATCTTAGCGATTCAATGTGACAGTACTGCCTTTATAAACGTTTATTTACCTTGCGATCGACGTTCTATAGCATCGTTCACATCTTTCGCTAAATGTTGCTCAAGTTTAAAGTTTCTACTCGAAAGTCTACGTTTAAAGGACCTAAATTGGGTTTTAGGTGGTGACATTAACTTTGACATTCTTGGTACCTCCGATAGGTCAACCCTCTTGCTAGAATCACTTCCTAGCTGATATCACGTCGTAGATAAGATCCTCCCTTTCACGTATATTTGTAACAGAGGCTGTTCAAAATCAAACCTGGATCACGTAATCACTTCCAGTTCTAGCTTATAATCATCGATTGTCAGGGTGGAAGAAGAGAAGATTGATCACGATCACCTTATTCTTAGCTTTAAATTGTCGTGTGAGCTATCTGGCAAAACACTTTCGGCTCAGCCGAAGTGGCATAGGAAGTTGAACTGGAATCGTGCTAATGTCCCCCTATACCTTGCTACGTTAACTACTTTACTGTCGACCATAAAAGGGCCATATTACCTACTGCAAACTTTTGGTTTCCTCGCCTTCAAGTGGAGTTGACCTAAATTGCTATTATTATCAAATTGGCCATTGCCTTAAATCAGTTTGCAAAGCTGCAGTGCCTGTGGATAATGCTCGACTGCTCGAAACTAGGAAGCCTAATTGGAACGTTGATCCTGAAGTAAAACGTGCTAAGCAAAAAGTCAAATTTTGGCTACGTATGTGGATATTATGCGACCGATCAGAGTCCGGAGCTGTTTTCTCTGTGAAACAAAAGTGTAAACTTGAATATAAGGCCATTTTGAAGAGAGCACGCTGGAATGCATGGCCATGCTCCACCGGTAAGGCCTCCTGGAAAAAGAATATTAATAGTGGGAAATGTTCCCCATCTGCCCTATCTTGTCTCCAGCTAGCTAGTTTTGTTGATCATTATAAGCATGTGTTCAGTGTAATTAATAATTTTCTTCAGACTTTCTATAATAAGTTGCTCAAACCGCTATTACTATACTGTTTCCTGCAGGCTCAAGTCCAGCCAGTAGCAATATCTGAAATTCACCGATCATTAAGAAAAATTAAACTTTCAAATAGCTTTGATGGTGACGGCCTTTCTTACCGATTTTTTGCTTATGATTGTCCTGCTCTACTTAACCATCCACAAAATATTTTTCCAGTCTCGCTTAGCACCGTCACTTGTTTCTGATAGTTTCCTTTGTTGTCGTGTAGCTTCTATTCAAAAGCGAAGCAAGGACCCCACGTCATGTGTAAATTATTGTCCCATTACAGTATCGTGTTTTTTAAGTAAGTTGCTTGAACATGTATTATTACCAGAAATTGAGTCGAATTGTGATTTTACGCCTTTTCACTTTGGTTTTCGGAAAAGTTTCGGTTGCTCCCATGCACATCATGTTTTAAGCCGACTCATGAGAGATAAAAATGTCTTTATACTGTCTTTTTGTGGACATTTTTGGGGCTTTTGACAATATTGTGCACTCTCAGGCTCTATTTTCCCTTGCGTCTTCAGATGTTAATACTTCTGTACTATGTTTATTGCCTTCTTGTTATTCAAAGTCTAAATTTCAAGTTACCTGGAATGGCCAAATATCTGACCCGGTAAAAATTAATAAAGGAGTTCGGCAAGGTGCCGTGTTGTCTCCTAGTATATTTAAATGTGTGTTTGCATCGTGCCTGCGTCACCTTAAAAGTTCTGTTTTTTACGGTAATATTGGTTTGTCTTCTGTTGCATATGAAGACGACGTTCTTCTTGTTGCCCAGACTCGCCGTGGATTGCTTTCCAATTTTATTATTTTAACCAATGAACTATCTAAGATTGGACTGTCAGTTAATGCATCTAAATGCGAGTTTATTTGTTTTAATAGCCCTTATGTGATCGCTCCATTCGTTGCTGGAATTAAGGTTCTACCATGTTCTTCTTTAGTTAGTTGGCTTGGTCTGTGTTTCGGCCCACCACTTTCCAATACCTGTTCATCCCTAGAGAATAAAGCCGTGAAGAACCTAAGCGCCGCTCACGGAAAAATATCCCCAAATAAAAGCCGTTACACCCGCAATGGTTTGTGCTTGATTTATAATGCTTATTGTGCCCCTGTGCTTTTGCTTTTACCAGGCATGGCTCATCTGTTTCGTAAGAAAGATTGCCATACTCTACGTGTGGCATATTTCAGATATTGCAAATTGCTTCTCCGGCTACCTAGATGGCACCGAAACAGAAAAATAATTGCTCGATTTGGTTTAATAGATGTGCCTTTTCGTATTCGGTCTTCCAGTGATGACTTATGTAAAAAGACAATCAACTTTATTCACGTTTACGACCATCTGCAACCTTTTTTCCATATTGATACTGGTTAAGTAGTCCATGTTGTCTTTTGTAAGTTAAAATTTTTTTCTCGCTATTTATCGTGTTTTTTTTTCGTGTTTTTTTTTAACTTTGTGTTTTTTTATACTTTTACCGGTAATAAAGTTTATTCATTCATATCAAAGAGGATACATTTTTCTAAGCGGTTAGGGATTGATCGACACGACAAGTGGAACCTTAATATTAAAAAAAATTGTCAAAATAATATCCCAATATAGTTGAATGTTGATTAAATCCCGATTACGTTCATGCGATGAATTTGGTGGTTTAATTTTAACCTCTAGTCGACTTCGGGAATAGTTGAGTGTTATGTATTATGAACTTCATTTGAAAACGCTGCTTCAAATCGTAGAACTTTGCTGAATATTTGAATTTGAGGGGCATGCGCAGTTTTCGAATATGGAATATATTTCTCAATATTCTATGGAACTAATTGCTCTCGCTGTCGATGCTGTATTAGTTGGCATATCATGTCATTACTACTTGAAAGCCAGAACTACTTTGGACCACATCCAAGTATGATTTAGTGTGTCACAAAAAGGGAATTTTCTCATGGGTGGAGGCATGCACTAGCCTACCAGTACTTTTTAATATTTTGAAACTGGGACGATTGAAAAAATGATGAGTTTCATAGCATAATAATGGCTCTTAATGAGGAAACCTGCTAAGAAAGCAATTCTTACTTCATATATATATATATATATATATATATATATATATATATATATATATATATATATATATATATATATATATATACATATATTCCTACTTATGGGTGCTTGATAACTTGATATAATTGGCATTGACTCACTTTATAGAAATGAAGTTGAAGCAAGAATGATGCATGGCAAACAAATAGAAAATATATAATTCAGGCTGTGTAGTTGTATATTAATTAAGGGACAGGTAGATTATTATGGAAGTTACTTCAAAATATATTTGACTACAATTTCTCTGCATATTATGAAGTAAGAATTGTTTTCTTAACATATTTCTTTCTCAAAAGCCATAATTATCCATCAATACCAAATAATGATTTAACGCCATTAATAGCATACTGATACAAAGATATAGGTGACATAAACATATCCCTTGATGGGCCTTTTTTACTAGCCTTTGCTAATTTTGAAAGGTAAATTTCTATTTGATTGTCTTCTTGCTATCCCAGAAATGAGTGAGGCTAGGAAACTTTCAGGGATGGGTCTACAGGCTAAAGTATGTCTCAGGAAGGTATTTTGAAGTACTTACTTCTGCTCCTTCTCCCCCTATAGGGCCCTGGCCTTCAAAAATATGTGTGTTATAAAAGTGAAACCTTGCAAAATAAATCTTCTGCTTGAATGAAGTACAACAAAATTGTATTTAGCTTCACAACTTTGTTCAATCCCAATTTATAAGGTATTAAAGATATGCAAATACATTTCCTAAATTTTGAAAAAAAAACATTGATATGACTCAGAATTCTACTCAAATAACAGGAATTGCATTTTCAGAACTAAAGACAGAGAAAAAACAACTTGTAACTGAAAATTAAGGTAAAATGCTGTTTTGTCAAAATTTCAATAGGTATAGACTGTCATGGAGGTGAAGTTCAGGGCTCTAGAGGCAGAAGGAGTAGAGGTAGGTACTTTAAAATACCTTCCCATGATATACTTTAGCCTGTAGACCCATCCCTGAAAGTTTCATTTTCCTAACCTAACCTCTTTCTGAGATAGCAAGAAGTCACTCAACTAGAATTTTACCATTTTGAAGTATAGGACTACTTGGCTTGGCCAGTTTCTTCCTCTGGAAATCTTGATATAGATTTTGGCCTTGTTTTGGGCCAAGTTTGAATTAAAATTGAAGTAGTTATGGGCATCAAGCCATGTCTAATTGTAGAAAAAGTCAAGACAGTTAGTCTGAGTGAGTGAGAGGCAAATCTGGCTTAAGTGCTTTTTAGGCTTGTATAAAAATGATGTCAGTCCATTTTTTGATAAATCAGTCTATCCATCATTTGTCCATGCATTATTCCTAGGGAAGAACTAAGGTAGATATTAGTAGAACTAAGGGATGAAAGTTTAGATTGATGTATGATGGACAATGTCCACTGGACTTGTATAGTAAATCTGGGACTGAATTTGCTTGGGACTGAATAGGCAAAACAAGCTTGTAGTCTAAAGGTAGAATACCCTGTAATAGGATTGCCACATGACCAACAAGTCCTCTGGACTTGCAGGTGAATGGTGAAACCTATAGTTTCCAAGTGTTTGGTTAAATGGCACAGGTAAACATTTGCAGTAAGTATTACTCTCTTATTGAACAAATACTAGTTATTTAGCTTTTAGAAAGGGTGTCAGGCAGAAAGGGTGTTTTACATCTGTTTAGAAAGGGTGTCAGTTATTAAGCTTTACCTAGAGTGTCAGGCAGGTTGACCAAGAATTTAATATTTACATAGGACTGTTAGATTACCTGGAATCAGAGATAAGCAAGGCACTCCTACCTACAGTCAGGCAGGTTGATCAATAATTTAGAATTAACACAGGGCTGTTGAATGCATAGGATGACAGGCAATAATGTGTCCAAAGCCAAATTGGGCCCATCCACAATGAATGTTTGGCAAGGCAATTGATTCAATTCATTAACTTAGACATTTGCACTAATAAAAACTCAATTCAATGTTAGTTGACCAACAAGTTGCCTGGAATTGCAAGAGGAATAAGTGTCCAAAGCCTAAAAGGCCCTGTCTGCCTAGAGTGTTAGGTAAGTGAATCCATTTATAAGCTAAGACAGTTGGGCTAACAAAAAATTAATTTAACATTGGTTAACCTCTACAGAAAGAAAGAGCCTACTGTAGAATTCTGAAAACAATGTAAAAAAATTCTATAATACTTTTAATTTCTACAAGCATGTCACTTTTAATTATCCACTCCCCCTCTGTATAGAGAAATAATGAGTTGTATTAGACTACTCAATGAATTAGCCTATCCTTTTTAGTAATTTTTGTTCATGTTATTTTGATGGCAAAGAAGCAACATTACTGACAACAAGCACTGGATGTAAAAGAGTTAGTACATAGAAAATTATTAAGTATAGTGGCACAGTTTCATCAAATCTTGGGGGTGGGGTAAATTTGTAGCTGCTTTTCCCAGGCCAAATGAAAATAACAGTGAAAAATGAGCTATATAGTACCATAATGGCAAAGGTATACTAAAGAAAACTGATCATTCTCTTTGGGGGCTTGAATTATGCAGGCCTATCTTACATTAGACAAGGTTTTTGAAGATGCTAAATTTCAGCTGCAGGGGGTTCAGTTGCCCCCCCCCCTTGTACCAAAACAAATTAAGCTTCTGAGTGAGTATATAATTGGGATATATTTTGCCCATTAAGGGAATGGGGGGGAGGTAAATAAAGAATAATGAAAATAATTCACTTTCAGGAATAATAAAAGTAAGTATTTGGAATTTTATAAAGTATGGTAGAAGCCATGACTAATGCCCTCTACTTGGATCATGGAATTTTCATCACCAAAAAGTAAATTAAACACAACTTGCTAATTTCTATTCCTAAGAAAATTTTTTCCTTGATTCCTTTCTTTCTTCTAATAATCAGAACAAAGGTGATATGATTTTTTACATTGCAATTTGCAGGGGTGAATGTACAGCAAAATCTTGGGGGAGGGGCAGTTTGACAAGAGTACCAATAATTGACAAACTTATTTTAAAAGTACAGTAAAAAATAACAAATAAGAATGGCAGAAAAATCCTTGGGGGCCAGGGTCTCCCCTGTCCCCCTGGATCTACCACTGGCAATATGTGTAATCAAATGATCAGTTGAAGGAAGCGCTTTGCATCCTATTGATCTAGACCTATGAAATGGAAGACTTGATTCCAGCCAAGATTTATTCCAAGTTTAAGCTAAGTTATGATTTTTTCTTAGCCTATTACTTTTCTTTTTTAGGCTATATGAAAATGTGTCTTTGTACAAAGAGCCCACATTAGCTCACCTAAGCCTATGAATTAGGCTAGGCCATAAGTTCCTAGCCCCTTGCTTTTTAAGCAAGGCTATAGGCTTATCATAGGTATTGGCAATAGGTCTTTTTTACAGCTCTATGCCTATAGTCTGTACCCTGCTGACCTAGATAGCAACAAAAAGCCTGGACTACTAAAGTACACACATTCTGTGCATTCCTTTTTAGTTAATTAAAGTTTACTTAACTCCTCAATAAAATATAGAAAACAAGGGATGAACTGGAGTGAGGCTTTCTTAAAAAAAAAGTCATGCCAATACAGGCTGTTGTTTGTCTATTCTAGCCTTTTTTCACACAAGTATAGTATATAGGCTATCCACATAACTTGATAGGCCTGTTGCTAATTTATACACTTTGCAAGGTTATGGAAAGAGCTACTTAACTTTCCATCTAGTGCAAGTCAACTAGTGGCTCTCTGCTGCACCCTGCTGTGATAGACTAGGCCTAGATAGCAGCAAAAGGCCTGGGCTATCTTATTCTAGCCTAGGAAAATAGAGAGTTAGTTCAAGCTGAGTTACTAATTCAATCAATGGTTTGTTTTATTGTGATTTTAATTAAAGAAGTTGGTTAGCTTCTGCAAGTTGTAGCAATATTCTTAAGGCCTATTTTCACTCCAGTTTCTCTAATTGTAATGTGGACCCTTGGCTAACACTGCTGTGTTTTCAAGGAAAAATAACTATTTTGATATGATATATCAAATTTTCTCTGTTCTTGCTGCAAGTCTATACATCATAACAGTTCAATAGCTGCGTTGAAATGTTTCTGCTTAGCCATTGAAAACTGCTACTGTTATTTTGAATTGAAGGTTTTTTTTTTTTTAACCATATAGTGTAAATGTCTGAGAAACCAATTATACTAATCAGAAGTTGTTTGTTAGTATATGAAATTGAATACAAGGGCAACTGAAAGAAACATTTAATCCTCAAGGTTTGAGAGGAATTTTTCAGGGAAATGAACATAG
This sequence comes from Artemia franciscana, assembly GCF_032884065.1. NCBI lineage: Eukaryota > Metazoa > Arthropoda > Branchiopoda > Anostraca > Artemiidae > Artemia > Artemia franciscana. The sequence continues at coordinate 42,716,317 of NC_088863.1, read as the reverse complement.
AAGATAATACTTATATTATAAATTCATTAAAAAAAACTTTCCATAAAAGTTCTTCATAAAAAGGGTTCCAAATCAGATTTTATAAGTTATCAGCCAATTTCAATAACATTTATTTTTTGTTCAGTGATGGAAAAATTGATTGTAGAGTGAATTCAGAAGTTCTTCAATGACAATAGTCCTTAGAGTCCTGCTCAACATGGTTTTTGAAAACAAAGATCTTGTCACACCCAACTTCTTGAGGTAATTTTTGACTTTCAGGGCTTTGCAAACCTAGGTATACCATTTAATTGTGTTTATATTGACTTTTCAAAGGCCCTTTATAAGGTTTTGATACCCTTACTTCTTTGTAAATGTGCTATGTATAACCTAGTCATTCATAGCTGATTATCTAAAGGAGCTTACTCAACAGGTAATTGTTGGGGAGGTGATATCATATGTGATTGAAGTAATAAGTGGGGTGCCTCAGGGCAGTTGCCTAGGACCTGTTTTATTCTGTTTATTTGTGAATGATTTACCCTCTTCTGTCCATCACTCATTTTAAAGTTGTTTGCTGACGACATGAAAGTCTACTTACCCATAAAAGATCTAACAGAGGTACAACTTATGCAAGAGGACCTGGATTCCCTGACTCAGTTGTGTGAGTCCAACTCCATGTTTATAAATCCCTCTAAGTGTGTTGTTTTACATTATGGTTGTAGGATACCTCCTAATTACACATACCTTTTGTCTGGTGCAAATGCTCCTTCTGAAGAAATGGTGCAAGACCTTGGTATCTATTTTAACCCAACTAAAATTTGATGACCATATTTCAGCAATCATGAGAAATGTGAGCTATTGTCTGCCCAGGATTGCACAAAGCCTCCAACTTACAGGAGGTCCCAGGGACTTCTTAATGTCCAGTTCTAAGCTGGCTTAAGCGCTTTGTTGTAGACTTGAGACAGGACGGGAAAATTGGAACTTGGAATGTTATGACGTTAAAAAATGACTATCGCAACGATATTTTGACCTACGAATTCAGACAGTTTGAACTGGATTTATTAGGAGTTTCATAAACTCATATCCTAGGGGTAGGAAGCGTGAAATTAGGTGACATAGAATTTGTTTACTCAGGCAGGAAGGATGTGGTACATAGACAGGGAGTAGGGCTCATGATGAATAAGGAAGCTGCTAAGTCTTGTTTAGGCTGGGAAGGTATTAATAATAGAATACTAATTGCTCATTTGTGACTAAAAAGTTCAGGGTATCAGTTATAGAAGTATATGCCCCTGTTGAACCAACTGATGGAGATAGTAGTGACTCAGATGAATTTTACTTACAGTTTCAGGAGCAATAGACAGGGTACCAGGTAGAAGTATGGTGTTTTTGCTTGGAGATTTTAACGCCCAGGTTGGTAGAAACAGGGATAGATGGTATCCTAGCCGAGGTAAATTTGGTGTAGGAAAAGAAAACAGTAATGGCTATAGACTTTTGCAATTTTGTAGGTATAACAACCTAGTTGTAACCAATACAGTGTTTGGCCACAAAATGGCCCATAAGTTGACATGGTATTCACGTGATAGTAAGACAGCAAACCTTATTGATTATGTTATTGTAAACTAAAGACTAGCAGGATCAATACAAGATACTAGGGTGTATAGGAGTGGTGTTATTGATGTTAAAAGTAAAGATCACCATCTAGTAATGTCTAAAGTTAATTTAAAGCTGAAATTTCGGAAGGGTAACAACCTCTCGGAAAGTTATGATGTTGGTAGACTCCAGATTGAAAATTTCAGAAAAAACTTCCAGGAACAGTTGAATAGTAAACTTGAGAGTTTAAAATTTGACAATGTGGAAGATGGATGGAATAATTTTAGAAAAACAATTTGTGAATTTGCTGATGGTGTCTTAGGAAGAGTGCTAAGACTGCAGCTAGGAATACTAGTGAAAAAGCTTTAGGTTTAATAGAGAGTAGAAGGGGTTTGTACAACAATTATCTGAGTGATAGGTCATATGAAAACAAAAGGAATATAAAGGAAGTGGAGAAAGCATTAAAATATGAACTAAGGAGATGTGAAGTGGAGGCCACGGATAAAATTGCTGAGGATCTGGAAGATGAGGCTAGACAGCATAGTAGTAAAATATTATACTGGCATGTTAATAAATTGTAAGGGAGTAGTCAATCTGGACTAGTCCCAGTTAAAGATAGAAATGGGGCCACAACTAGTGATAAGGAAAAAGTTAAAGAAAGATGGGTGGAACATTTTGAGAATGTGCAAAACCAAGACACAGTTGCAGGAAAAGATATAAATGAAAATGAAAAAGTCTGTGATACCTTGGATGTGAAGTAAGATATGTTTAGTGAGGAAGAATTAGCGACTGTACTAAAAGGTTTAAAAAATAATAAGGCTCCAGGTGCTGATAGTGTGATAAATGAGTTTCTTAAATATTGTGCCTCTGAGGTTAGGAATAAGCTACTGATGATTATGAATATGATTTTTGAAAAAGGGGAAGTACCTAATGATTTTAGGAAAACCTTAATTAAACTACTGTATAAGAAAGGTGACAAGAGTGAGTGTCGTAATTATTGAGGCATTAGTCTGATCTCAGTAGGTAGCAAATTACTGACTAATATGATACTTTTTAGACTGAGAGATGCTGTAGACAAAGTTTTAAGGGAAGAACAGTGCGGTTTTAGAAAAGGTAGAGGATGTGTCGACCAAGTTTTCACTCTTAGGTTAATAATTGAGATGTCCCTTTGTTGTCAAACACCTTTGGTCCTCAGTTTTATCGATTATGAGCAAGTTTTCAATTCTGTTGATAGAAGAGCGTTAGCAAAAGTCTTATCCTTGTATGGTATACCAGAAAAATACATTTAAGTGATTTGTGCTATGTACGAGAGTAATACTGCTGCGGTTAAGGTAGGAAATGAGGTTAGCAACTGGTTTTGTATTAAATCAGGAGTTAAGCAGTGTTGTGTTCTATCCCCCTTTATATGGATTATTTTGACGGGCTTCGTCTTAAGGAGCACATGAAAGGCAATTGGAGACCACGGAATCAAATGGGGAGGAAAAGCGCTCCTGGACTTAGATTATGCTGATGATTTAATCATATTAGATGAAAATGTGGGCAAAATGAATGAGTTTTTAGAGGTTTTGCGAGTTCATGGTGCTAGAATAGGCTTGAAAATTAATGTGAAGAAGACTAAGTCACTAAGGCTAGGAATAAGTGAAGATGAAATGGTGACATTGGGTAACAAAAAGATTAATCAGGTTGGCAGCTTCACTTACCTTGGTAGTATTATTAGTAATGATGGTGGTAGCAGTGAAGATAGTTAAAAGTAGAATAGCTAAGGCTCAGGGTGTTTTTCACAGTTAACAAAAGTTTGGAAGAATAGAACGATAAGTCTGCAAACCAAGATTAGAATATTTGAATCTACAGTGATGACAGTGGTCAAATATGGCTCTGAAGCATGGGCGCTCCGAAAATCAGATGGAAATTTACGATATGTTTTCCAGAGAAATTTCCTACAGCTTGTTCTGGGTACCTGGCTGACTGACAGTATTTCAAACAGTTGGCTGTACAAAAAATGTGGTTCAATCCCGCTTTCTAGGGCTATAATGAAAGAAAGGTGGAGATGGCTAAGCCGCGTTCTGTGGATGAGGGATGACATATTGCCAGAGATTGTCCTTTTTGGCCAACCGTCTGGGTCTACATGGAAAGCAGGTCATCATTGTCTGGGTTGGGAGGATGTCATAAATAAAGATTTAAAAGAAATGGGAGCTTCCTGGGAGGTTGTAAAGAGGGAGGCCTTGAATAGATTAGGTTGGAGGAGGAGCGTGCATAGCTTTGTTGGCCTCAGGCGGCTTAGTGCTGCAGTGAGTTATTAGTAGTAGTAGTAGTAGTTTACAAGTCTCTTGTTCATCCGCTTCTCAAGTATAACACTTCTGTCTGATTTCCTTTAAATGTAATGGATGAGCTTTGCATAGAAAAGGTACAAAGGAGGGTATCAAGGATGATTTCTTACCTTCAGCATCATCTCTACAAAGAGCAACTCTCTAGGCTTCGTATTCCGTCATTAAATTTCAGATGCCGTCGTGGTGACCTTATCATCGTGTGCTGCATTATTAAAGGTATAGATGACCTAGATTTTGATTCATTTTTCAAATACAATCACTATCACACAACCTGCCAACACCATTACAAACTGTAACCCTCAAAATCAAATAAGAAAATAAGGCAATGTTCATTTTCCAGTAGGGCTGTTTCCACTTGGAATAGTTTACCTGTTGAAGTTGTGGAAGCTGAGAATGTGCTGATATTTAAACATTCTTTAGTGGAGACACCTTTCTATTTGGGAGTTTTGATGTTTAGTCATAAGTTGATCTTTTGGTTATGAGTTTTTTTTTTAGTTTTGGATATAAGTTTTTTTAACATGTCTTCAAAGGTAATTGGTTCAGCTGAAAGTTCAGGAAAAATAGAAACCATTCAAGCAGACCTGGAGTCATTTACTTGCTGGGCAGGGACTTGGAAGCTGAAGTTCAACGCCCAGAAATACAAGGTTATCCACTTTGGTAATAAAAATTTAAGACACCAGTACTCAATTGAGTCAATGGACAAAAAGGCAACCTATTGTCAGTGGTCATGCTGAACAGGATCTGGGTCAATTAGTTGATGAACAGCTAAAGCTCAGTTTGTATGCCCAGATGTGGCAGCAATGGCCAGTCAGACTCGTTGTATATTTAAGAGAGCTTTCAATAGTTGTTCACAATCAGTTGTTTCAAAGCTCTATAAAGGTTTAATTCAACCTACTTGTACATTGTCAACCCAATTAATGAATCTAACTAAGAAACTTTACAAGCACTTCAGAGGTGTCCAACTAGGAGCATCCAAGGTTTCTATAACATTTTCTACCCCTCCCAGCTTGAAAAACTAAATTCACCCTCACTGACCTATTGCCAAAAGAGAGGGGGGTATGATTATGGTATTCAAGCTGCTCAACCATAAAGAACATCCCAAATGTCTTTCAACCAGATGTCTCATCAAGGACAAGAGGACATGATCAAAAACTTTTCAAGAAGCATGCCAACTCAAGGCTACATAACAAATTCTTTTCTAATTGGGTGGTGAATCTATGGAACTCGTTAGACCAGGAAACAGTCTTTTCTGCCATTATTGAGTCATCAAATCATCAGTTGACAAGGAATGGTACAACAAACCCTGGTGATCATTTTGGGACTCACCTGATTAGTCTGCGTACAATCTTCACTGACTGGCAAATAGAGGATCATTCTATTCCTGGCAAGTGTCATTTAAGATAATTTTAAGGTAATATATAAATACTTATATTCATTCCTGAAAGGTTTAATAATGTTGGATTTATTAAAGTTAAGAAAGGAAACATTTAAAATGTGTTTGTTTTAAATAAATTGCAAATTATTTTCTGATCATTGAACCATTGGTCAGTTTCTAGCCTTTTGGTGAGTAGAGCATAATCTTCATCACGCCCTGGATATTTCTACCTATTATGGTAAGCTATTTCTACAATATTGATGGTAAGTCCTTTTGACAACTGATATGCACATAGTGTGTTTTGATTTAGTTCTGCATATCCTGAAAGCTTCATCTGAATGCCCTTGGCTTTTTCGGACACCAAAGGTCAAACATGCCCTCTTTCATGATAAAACATACTGTATATAAACATTGGGCAAATTATATAACTTACAGCCCTTGCCCCAAGGGACGTGTGTAGGTGTTATTTTCAGATAAATAGTTATTAGACCTTTCAACTATGCTGAACAAGATGACTGTCTCAAAATTTTGATCAGATGTTTTTGGAAAAAAAGATGCATTGAGGGGAGGGCTCTGGTTGGCCTCCCATCAACTTTGACTCTTTGAAAGGGCAATTGTTTGTTTCAAAACTGCCTAGTAAAATGTAGGCAATGGGTGATGAGGGTATTTGATGGCCTTGTTAAAATTTTGGAAGTTGATGCAGATTTAGAGGCTTTTATCTAGCTTGTCAGCTACAACTGCAACATTAACCATTTTGTGGGGTGGGGGACTCTCTATGAAGTCCAATATTCTCCATTCTATCGAGTTCCTTCTTAAAGCTGTCTTGAATGCATTTTTCTTCAAGGTGACCAATACCTTGGAGAAGATCATTGAATTCTTCTTGAAAAGTAACAGACTTGTGTGACTTTCAGCTTTCAAGTGACATAATTATTTTGACTGTGTTCAGTCTCCTGCTGGTGCTAAACCCAGGGATTGATATTGGGTCATCATTTACTATGAAGAAGAGTTAAGTTTCACTACTGCCATTTGCATAAGTGCAAGTTAGGCTGTATATTCACATTATTGAGCCAATAACTTTAGGTCAGTAATATAGTGATCAATTGTTTAACCATCACTTTCGTTCTCTTGTGTGATAGATGTGCCTCGAGAATAGGCTACTGTTTTTGATAGAGAGTTGAAATATTTGCTGAACTTAAAGATGTATGCATCCAAATTGCTTGTTTAACAGTTCAAAATAGGGATGAAACCTTTTGATCGACAGTAAACAGATATAATATTTTTAATTGTATATTTCGGACACATATACAGTTAAAAATTTTATATCTGTTCACTGTCGATTAAAAGGTTTAATCCCTATTTTGAACTGTTATACTTTCGTCGTGGAAAGGCAGTGTGGTCTTCGAAGTTATCTAAATTGTTTGTTACATTGTCAGATATTATAAAGGTGCTTAATATATCTCTCCCTTTATCTCTACATATTAGCAGGCACATACACTGTATTCTCCTTTATTTTTCCCCGAGAGGGCCTTGGAACATAAGGTTTGTATGTTCTTAATCTTGACCATGCCTCCTTCAGGCTATTAGTTCACCAATCTATTGCAGGGTATGGTACACTGGCTTTTCATGCCTAACACCATGTAAAATTTGGTTGAAATTGCAAGATGTTTATTTGACAATTGTTGAAACCCAAGTCAACTAGAAAGGTAAGTTAGAATATTATATGGTGATAGGCTATATTTGATGCCAAAATAAATTTTGGTGAAAAAGTAGCATGCCTGTTAGTGGTCCCTTTTACTAAAAGTTTACTAGTAGATAGATTGGTGTCAGTCCTGGGGAGATTTTTTGGTTCCAATGTCTGCTGCTAAAGCGGCGTTAGTGTCACGAGTCTTTTGAGGCATTTCTTAGGGCCCTATATGGAAAGTCAACAAAAAGTCCTCATGCTATGTGCTGTTTTTATAAAATTCCTGAGATTCTAATTAATGAAAGATGTAGAAAGAGCAATAATTCAGTAAATGCTCAACATGCTGTCTACCAAAGTATATTAGTAGATAAGTCAGTATCAATTTTGGGGAGATTTTTTAGTTGCAAAGTCTATTATTAGAGTGGTGTTGTGTCGCCAGTTTTTTAAGGCATTTCATAGGGCCCTATATGGATTGGGATAGCAGACGCCAAGGGACGAGACAAATACGGGCTATTTTGCCAATTGTGTGGCGAGAGCAACACTTTGCTTTTGTCCCGTTTTTTTTTCCTTGCCGCCGATCTCGGCTTATTCCAGGAAACTGGTAAGGGTCTAACATGTATGGTTTTTACGGAAAGTGTGGACCTCAGGCCGGATTGATGAATATGACATAACATTTTGGAAAGCTCCGCAGAACTCTTGCCTGGGGCCAAGAAGGATGGTTTTTGCTTGTCCACGAGCCAGAGCCTATGGTGTGCAAAGTGAAGTGGAGTTGTATAGCCTATGCCAGAGGGGAGTATATGAAGTTGTGCAGCCAAGCTTTCGTTTCATCAAACCATGTTTCTGCTTTCGAGTGGAAAGCCCCGTTCTAGCAGGCAAGCAGGCAGGCACCACTTTCAAATTGAAGATGGACTAAAATCTATAAGTGTTAAATATGTGCGGCAGTTACCCGGTCCCACAGCCAATATATCTTCTTCGAGTGATAAAGGGAAAAATTCACAGAAGCAAAAAAGCGGCATTTTCTGACGGGTCCGAAAGTGCTGCCGTGATTTCGGCTGGGTTTATCATTTGTTTTTCGGGACTTGGGATTGAGGTAGAGAAATCTTATCAGATGTACCTCTTAAACTTTAAAAGTTCTGTCATTGCTAAAGGAATTGGAGCTTACCCTTTGCTCCTTTCAAAGTGGTGACGTTAAAAAGTTGGCCTACGGCAAAAAAAAATCAACTTTTGAACTAAGACAGATAGAATTGTTTTTTTTTTTTACGGCAATCGATAGCTTTTGATGAGCTGATCAAAGTATATGTCGTCCATTTTTTGGTAAACAAATTCCTTCATGAGATATACTAGTTTGAAAGTTTCAAGGGGTTGACAACTTCAATAGTAGGGTACAAATTGAAACCAAAAATAGGACGATACCAATTGTGAGACAAGTAGAGCAGTGGTTCCCAACCTTTTTCGGTCCGCGTACCCCTAGTCAAGGCCCAAAAAGTTTGCGTACCCCTTTCTTGAGAATCGTTGTTTTACTTTTTTCTTAACTAAAATCAGATTTTCAAAAACACGAGATTTATTGTCCAATATGACGGTGCTTAAATGTACGTACAAAATCAAAGAGAAACTTGAGGCTGCTTTTTTGCTAAAATATTATCAAATCTTGGCTCGATGTCACTAACGGCAATTATAAGGTCATTTTGTACACTCAGTCTGTTTCTGTGTTTGGTTTTGATCAATGACATTGCCGAAAATGACACTTCACAAAGGTAAGTGGATCCGAATGATAACAAAGCAGACATGGCGATTTCACTTAGTTCCTTGTATTCTCCTTTCACCTCCAGCCAAAACTGGGAAACAGTTACATTTTGGAATTTCAGTTCTAAGGCGCGATCACTGGCAAATTCGATCAGATTCTCTGTAAGCTTGTCACTAAGACCGGAGCTTGAGGTCACGTCTTCAACAAATGGATTTTGGATCCAATCCTGCGTTCTATCTTGGTTCATAATCGATGGGAAATATGACACAAGTTCATCTCGCAACTTTGTCAGATGCTTCCGAATACAATCACAGATTGTGTTGAGGTTATCAATTTCACTATCGTCCGCAAACTTGTCAAGGGTCGGGAAGACACTAACGCTGTTTCTTTGAACCTTTTTAAGCCAGAACTCCAATTTCTTGATGAAAGCACACATCTTCGAATTCAGGGAGAGTTCGTCCGTCCGGAAACCTTGCATTGACAGATTCAAGTCATTCAGTTTGTCGAAAATATCCGCAAGATAGGCCAGCCTGCAGACCCAGTCCTGGTTTTCAAAAAGTGAACTGAATGCAGATTTTTGCTCCAGAAGAAACATATGAACTTCTTGTCGAAGCTCGAAAAGTCTGTTTAAAATCTTCCCACGAGACAACCAGCGAACTTCTGTGTGCAGAAGTAAATGTTGATGTTCTGAACCCATCTCTTGGCACAGCAACTTGAACATTCTTGAGTTCAGTGGTCGGGCTTTGATGAAGTTGATCACTTTTACAGCCTCGTTGAGGGTCTCGTGCAGATGTGCGTTCATCCTTTTCGATGCAAGAGCTTGCCTGTGAATGATGCAGTGCAACCACTTCACCTTTGGATTTTTCTTCCTTATCCAGGCCATGAGCCCATTATTCTTCCCTGTTAGGGCGGCAGCTCCATCACTGCAAACTGATAGACACCAGTCCCACAAGATGCCCCCTTCTGCGAAGAATTTGTCAATCACCTTGAATAGTTCTTCTCCTGTTGTTCTTGACTGTAGGTTTTGACAAAACAGAATATTTTCTCTTATGTCAGAACAATCTTGATATCGAACAAAGACGATCACCTGGGCTTCACCTGACACATCCGTGCTTTCGTCAAGCTGTAACGCAAACATCTTCGTCAACTTTATTTGCTCAATAATCTGCATGACAATATCGCTTGCAATGTCTTCTATCCTTCTTGAAATGGTATTGTTCGACACAGGTATAGACTGAAGGGCAGTAGCAGTTTTCGTGTCAAACATTATTTCACTGACTTTCACTAGTGCTGGTAATATCAGACATTCGGCGATGGTGTGCGGTTTTTTCTGTTTCGCAACTAAATATGAAACAGCATACGAAGCCCGGAGAGCCTTTGAAGAAACTGATGCCACTTTTGCAATTTCCAAACAGTTACTAGCGAATGCTTCTTGTTTACGCTTGAAAAACTCTATGGGCTTACCGACATGAGAAGGGTGCACAGTACTGAGATGCCGGTTCATATGCGCAGGTTTCATGGAACTGTTGGCCAAGACTTGACCACAAAGAACGCACTGTGCATTCACTCGATCAGACTTTGTCGCACTAAATCCGAGCCCTAGGTATTCTGACAAATATCGACGCACTTTGACCGATGATTCGTCATATTTCTTCTTCTTAGGTGCAGGTTCAGAGTTTTGGGTACCATCATTTGGCTTCTTGTTATTCCTGATCAGGAATCTATCCATCTTTGTTTGCAACCACAATTCACGAACTTCGTGTTTCAACAGATGACAAGATACTGAACTCGCTGAGTTTAAATCGAGACCTTACGGCTATGGAGAAAAATTAGCATCGAGACCTTACGGCTATGGAGAAAAATTAGCGGGTTACTGAAAGCGAAAGTTTTGAAAATGAGTCTGAAATTACGTACAATGGGTTATGTTATCTGATTTTGAGGGAAATGTTGGAACTGAGTCAGAAACAAGTTTTAAAGATGTAGACTAAATTAATTTTGGGACCTTCGCGTACCCCCTGGGGTACGCGTACCACCGGTTGGGAACAACTGCAGTAGAGGACTTGTAAGCAAAGCCAGCTGTTAGACCATAATCATCTTCGGCAATAAGGGGTTTGCAACTTTGGATAGTTGGTGTACTTATTATTTGTTTCCAGTGTATTTGATGGTAAGACCAAATTGGTTCGAGTGGTAAGACATGCAGGGGACTTGTAAGTAATAATCGTCTGTTAGGCTACAATCATCTTCAGGGAAGAGGGGTTTGTAGCTTTTGCTAGTTGGTGTAGCCTACCCATACTCACTGTAACCTAGAATTAAGTGTTTACGCAACGAGTACAAACGATAACGTAAAACAATGAGGTAGTTTCGTAATAATTAGTGTCACCTATGGTATTTTAATCCTGAAAAGTTACGGATAGCTTTATTATACCAACTAGATTATGTAAGATATTGTTCCAAGTTTTCATCCGTAACGAGCCTACGATTGAAAAGGATAAAGTTCAACTGGCTGCAAAGTCAATTTAGTCCCTTCTTTCGATATTCTTTTGTTATTGTTGTTTTTTTTCAACGCTGAGGAATAGCCTTTGATCATTTGATTACTGATCGCGTTCTTCTTTGAACATAACGTTTTAAAAGCTTTGATAGGCTGACAACTTCAGCGTTTAACCGATAGCAAAGAAACAAAACCAAAGTGTTGCTCTCGCAACACTTTATTTGGCGAAGCCGGAGAAAGGTTGCCGCAACACTTCACGTTGCTCAGGCAACGTAGGTCTAGTTTCATTTGATTTCGGCATTCACTTAATAAATAGTGTCACGGTAATTCACTAAAAATGGAATTTGTTTTATCCCTTGGCCAAGAAATACCTAAAACGACTCACGACACTAGCTTTGCCCCAATGGCAAATTTTGAACTAAAGGATCTCCCCGATATTGATATTGATTTATCAACTTTTACTTCAGTTAGCCAGAGGGACAAGAGTAAGCTGGTTGGCCAAAGGATTGCCTGTGCAAAGACACAACAAGAAATGAAGGAGAGAGAAGGGTTTGTTGTGAGATTGGAAGGAAAACACTAACTATAGAGAACTTTCAGGAAGAGATCAAGAAGCAAAAAGTGGCTTTTTCTGCAACACAGAAACTTTCAAATCAAACAGTTTGTGGTAACAAGTTGTAAGTAAGGAGTGATACGGCTCAATAGTAACCAACACTCTAAGAAACAGAAGCTTGATAACAATTGATACACCAAAAGAATCAAATTTTTAGGTTTATTCAGAATATATAAAATCATCAATTTTAATGTTACCATCCAAAGTTACGAGCCTGAGAAAATTTGTAAGATTTAAAAAAGGGGAAATACCCTCAAATCAAGTGATTTTAATGAAAATCACACCATCAGATTCAGCAAATAAGAGAACTTTACTGCAGGGGTTTCATGATTATTGAAAATATATAAAACTCATCAGTTTTGATGTAATCATCTAAAGTTACAATCCTGAGAACATTTGTCAAATTTTTAAAAAGTGAAAAATATTCCCAAAATCTCAATTAAACGTAATAAAAATCACAGAATCAGATTCAGCGTATCAGAGAACACTACTGTAGAGGTTTCAAGCTCCTGTATAGAAAACTGTGGAATTTCGCATTTTTTTTTCATGAATGGTCATATCAAACCAGTGATCTTAGAAGATTGGAAGACGGCTCATTTGTTCGGAAAAAAACGTTCTAGTGCCCTTTTTAAGTGATTAAATAAAAAAAAATATTTTTTTTTTACTGAAAGTAAGGAGCGACATTAAGACTTGATACGAACAAAAATCACTCCGTGTATGAAAGGGACTGTTCCCTCCTCAACGCTCCGCTCTTTACGCTAAAGTTTGGATCTTTCTCTTAATTCTACTTTATAAAACAGTAAATAACTTTAGCGTAAAGCGGGACGTTGAGGAAGGGAACATCCCCTTTCATACACGTAGTAATTTCTGTTCGTTTTAAGTTTTAATGTCAGTTAAATGTTCAGTAATGTTCGTTTCAAGTCTTACTTTCAGTTAAAAAAACTTTTTTTTTTAATATAATTTCTGAACGTTTTTTGAATTAATACGTGTTTCATTTTGGCTCTCCGCAAATGAATAATTAAAACGAAATTTGCGTTGTATTTTTGCTAAATGGATTTCTCTTAGTTTTGATCAGACTTCTTTTGAGAAAAAGGATGGGAGAGGAGGCCTAGTTGCCCTCCAATTTTTTGGTTACTTTAAAAGGCAACTAGAATTTTTAATTTTTAACGAACGTTTTTATTAATGAAAAATATACTTAACTTACAAATTAACTTACGTAACGAACTTCTATATTCGTATATTTTTATTGTGTATATGAGGGGGTTTGTCCCCTCGTTAATACCTCGCTCTTTAGTCTAAAACTTTAATTTTGTTCCAATTCTTAAAGATTGACCCCTGAATCACAAAGGCTGTAGAATAAATAGTTGAAATTACTAAAAATACTTTAGTGTAAAGAGCGAGGTATTTTGGAAGAGATGACCCCCCCCATATGCGTAATAATCTCTATTCGTTTTAAGTTTTAATGCTGGTCCTTACTTTCAGTGGAAAAAAACTTTTTCATATTTATTTTTTCATTGTTTTTTTTTAAATAATGCTAGAAAATCCTGCGCCCCCTTCAGGGAATTTCTCTTCTCCCATGACACATTCCTCCAAGGAAAATCCTCCCACGTAGCCCCCTCCCCTCAACTTCCCCTCCAACCAACAAATCTCCCTGAAAAGGTCTGTACACTTCCAAATAAGCATTACTCTATGTAAACGTTGGTCAAAGTTTGTAACTTGCCTTCTCCCCCGAGGACTGGGGGAGTAAGTCAGCCCCAAAGACATGGTTATTATGTTTTTCGATTATGCTGAACAAAATTGTTATCTCAAAATTTTCATCCGTTGGCTTTGGGAAAAAATGAGCGTGGGAGGGGGTCTAGGTGCCCTCTAATTTTTTGGTCACTTAAAAAGGGCACTAGAACTTTAAATTTCCGTTAGAATGAGCCCTCTCGCGACATTCTAGGACCACTTGGTCAATACGATCACTCCTGGGAAAAAAACAACAAACAAACAAATAAACACGCACCCGTGATTGGTCTCCTGGCAAAAATACCAAGTTCCACATTTTTGTAGATAGGACCTTGAAATTTCTACAGTAGGGTTATCTGTTACGCTGAATGTGATGGTGTGATTTTATGATTTTATTATATACGTCCAGATCGTATGACTTTTAGGGGGTGTTTCCCCCTATTTTCCAAAACAAGGTAAATTTTCTCAGGCTTGTAACTTTTGATGACAAAGACTAAATTCGATGAAACTTATATATTTAAAATCAGCATAAGAAGCCGATTCTTTTGATGTATCTATTAGTATCAAAATTCCGTTTTTGAGTTTCGTTAAAATTGAGCCGGGTCTCTCCTTACTACAGTTCGTTACCTCGAACTGTTTAATAAAAAATATGGAAGGGCAGCTAATCCGCCTCCCACGTCCTCCCCCCCAAAGTTTTCCGAACAAAATTTTGAGATGGATGTTTTGTTTATCATAGTTGAAAGTCTTCCATAGTCTTTGAGGATGACTTGAACCCCCCAAAGCCCCCGGAGGAAGGGCTGCAAGCTATAAACTTTGCCCATTGTTTACATATAGTATCGGTTATTGGGAAGTATACAGATTTGTTTTTTTTTTGGGGGGGGGGGGTACATGAGAGTATCTTTCCATGGAGGAAGTTTTCGTGGGGGGAAGAGAATTTCCAATGGAGGGGGATCGTTTCTGATCGCTAAAGAATAACCAAAAACTAAATAAAAAAAAAGTTTTTTTTAGCTGAAAGTAAGGAGCACTAATAAAAATTAAAATGAACAGAATTTGTTACATATATGAGGGGATTGCGCAATCTTCAATGCCTCGCTCTTTACGGTAAAGTTTTTTCTTAAACTTTTGAAAAAGCTTACTATTCTAATTAAACGGCCCTTGTGTTTCAGGAGTCATTTTTAAATAATTGATGCAGAAAGTCAAACTTCAGCGTAAAAACCGAGGTATTATGAGAGAGCAACCCCCTCGTATACATAACCATTTCTGTTCGTTTTAAGTTGTGATATTGCTCCTTATTTTCAGCTGAAAAAAAACTATATATATATATATATATATATATATATATATATATATATATATATATATATATATATATATATATATATATATATATATATATATATATTTATGATGTACTTATATATTGCATTTAAACGTAACCTTTAGTAGTGCTGTTTGTGTCTCACAATATTTCTTTCGACAGATCTGTTGGGTTACGGCTGATCTAATAATTTAAAAGATGTGAAAGGTGTCCATTCGGATCTAACAAGTACATTTGGCAATGTGAATATGGTTAAAAATCACCGTTAGGAGTCTGTGATGGGATGGGTGTGCCGCTAAATTGATTTTTTGATAAGTTCGTCCAGCTATTTTGAAGCTGAAAACATTGGATTTCTCTTCTCCCATGACATATTCCTCCAAAGAAAGATCCTCCCAAGAAAGATAGCCCCCCTTAATCCCCCCAACCCAAAATAATCCCCTTGAAAAACGTTTGTACACTTCCCAATAACCATTACTGTATATAAACACACTTGCAGTCCCTCCCCTGAGGACTGTGGGGGGGCAGGTCATCCCAAAGACATATTTATTACGGTTGTCGACTATGCTGAGCAAAATGGATATATCAAAATTTTGATCCGTTGACTTTGGGAAAAAATGAGCGTGGGACGGGGCCTAGTTGCCCTCCAATTTTTTGGGTCACTTAAAAAGGGCACTAGAACTTTTAATTTCCGTTAGAATGAGCCCTCTTGCGACATTCTAGGACCACTTGGTCGATACGATGACCCCTGGGAAAAAACAACAACAACAAAAAAACAAATAAACACGCACCCGTGATCGGTCTTCTGGCAAAAAATACGAAGTTCCACATTTTTGTAGATAGGAGCTGGAAACTTTTACAGTACGGTTTTCTGATGCGCTGAATGCGATGGTGCGATTTTCGTTAAGATTCTGTGACTTTTAGGGGATGTTTTCTCCTATTTTCCAAATTTTCTCAGGCTCGTAACTTTTGATGACAAAGACTAAATTTGATGAAACTTATATATTTAAAATCAGCATAAAAAGCCGATTCTTTTGATGTATCTTTTAGTATCGAAATTCCGTTTTTTGCAGTTTCGTTTACTATTGATCCGGGTTGCTCCTTACTACAGTTCGTTACCACGAACTGTTTGATTACCACGAACTGTTTGAAAATCGCTTGCGTTGAGTGAAGCTAAAGCAAAACTTGAGTTCCAGTTATGTATTTGTTTTTGGAACTCTTTAGAGAGCAAGGGGTGTCCTTTAACAGGCCAAGAAAATTCATTTGGAAATTGTTGACGCAGGAATGCAATTCGGCCAAGCAGGCAGCCCCATGTAAATCATCTTTGATAGCTACTTTTCCTGTGGGATAATGAGAACTCCACAGTGAATACCCACAGAGTTGGAGGGTCCCAATGACTTGTAAAAAACACTCGCGTAGTTTACGGTATCTTTGTAGGTTTTTACTGGGTTTTATGCCACAATTCGTTGGCATCGAAGACTGTGATGGTGGTATTCCTCTAAAATAACATTTTTTTTCGGTACTTGCGTACATAATAGTGCAGACTTGAGAAGTGAAGTTAGGTCAATCCTAATGAAATATACCAAAATGTAATGACAATATAATGCTTTAGAAGGAAATTTCAGCTACATATCTGTACATTAGGGGGGGGGGGGTAAAGTTTAGCGGGTCTGCATGCAAAAATGTGTTAGCTACAATTATTCTGCATATCATGAAGAATGAAGTGTTTTCTAACTTCACACTGTCCAAATACTTTACCCTGACGCCCCCTTAATGTGCAAATATATAGCCCAAATAATATAAGTCCAATGTTTACTGTCACCCGTCTGTTGTTTTCCACTGCGCGTAAGTTAATTGTCTCTTGGTACAGACGGATAAAACCGGTTTGTTCTCGAGTGTGCACCGTTATGTACACTAGTAAATTTTTTTTCTGCACTTTTATTTTGACTCGTTCTGATTCTCGCTGTCCTTTGGCAGCACAGTTCTTTGTTCTTTACTGGTCATTTTTGACACTCTTGATACTTGCTTTAGCATGTCTTCTAGCCCTTCTATTTTTGATCCTCACTCTCATCTTTGGAAACTTCTGATTCCTGGTGTTGCTTGTTATTCTCGCTGCTGATTATCTTCTAACTGCATATTTCTTTGTTCTTGCGGTTGTATATCTTGATCTTCTAACCACACATTTTTCTGTTATTCATTTTGATTCGCTCAGATCCTCATTGTCGCATGTCTTATATACACATTTTTTTCACTTTCATTTTTGAGTCGTTGTGATTCTTGCCGCCACTTAATCTGTGACTTGTTCTTATTGTTGGTTTCGCCAATATTTTAACTACTTATCTCTTTGATCTTTATTTTCGTTTATCATTGCTTCAGACATTTTTTCAGTGCCTTATGCCTTAGTTGCTTGGATTGATCGTGTCACTTTTGATGGTTTAGGTTGTCCATTTTCACCTTACGGTTTTGTCCTCTTCTGTTCTTTTTTGTACCCGTTTTGTGCTAACGTTAATTTACGTTTGTGTCCCCTAGATATTATGAAACTGCTGAAAATGACTTTTGAAATTTACATCACCGAATATGGGCACATAAATTTACATATTTCTGATTATTTTTTTCTACAAATGCTTCTAAAACGGTTTTAAAATCTATTTTCCTTGTGTCTTTACTTTCATTCAACAGGATTGCTAAACTATTTAGTCTATCCTCATTTATTGTTGATATCACATGTTTTTTTAAGGGTTTTAGCCTGGAAAATGATCTCTCTCCAAAAGTAACGCTTGCTGGTATTGTTAAGAACATTTCACACTTTCAAAAACCAATTGTTCACTTTGATGGCAATGCAGAGCCCTTTCAAATTTGCTAATGAACTGTGTGTAACGAAAAGAGGAGAAAGAAAAGGTTTCGAAATCCAGGTAGAGAAACAAAGCAGACTTTGATGGATTATCTTATCAGAAAGTGAAAAAAGTAGTTCGGCTTTTATCGCATGCTATTTGAACTGTGATCACAGTTTTTTTTTCTTTTAACAATAACCAAGGTTTGTTAGCTTTTTAGTTCGTGACCTTTTGTATAAAAATCATTAAATTCACATTTTTTCAACAAGTTTGTGCTGTACACTCTCAAATTAAATGATTGTTTAATTTGATAATGTCTGGCAAATATTTGTCTCCCTGCCTTTTTAGGGGTATTTTCTTTGAAAAATACCCTTTTGGGCCTTTCATTGAACAAATAAAAAAACAGAAAAGACCAATAGTTTTGCACTCCTCTCCCCATAGATATTGAAAAGCAAATTTTGCCCCTTCCCGAAATTTTCGTGAATTAACCATAAATAAATGAATAATGCTGAGTAAAAGCTGCTAAATGGCAATTTAGCAAATGATATAGCAGTTTAATGTTCTTTCCCTTTCAACTCTTAAAAATTAATTAGCCTATGAGAAAAAAAAAATTTTTCTTTCTTAGGTAGTAAAGAATATCTTTGCCATAGGAAGATAGTCGGTTATTACTCAATTGGCTGCTTAGGAAATTCTTTTTTTAATTGCAGATTATCATTTAGAAGGATAAAAGGAGACCAGTATAAGTGAGTGTAACATTTTTATTTGCTGAAAGTATAATCGCGTTATCAATTTTGTCTACTAAATGTGTCTTTTAATTTTACATCTAATTTTTGTTTTCAAATATTTAAAGTTATTTCTTTGAAATACTTGTAGTTTGTGTTCATATAAAATTTGGGTACTACTTACAGGCAGAGCTATTGAGATGCTACAGATTCAAATCTCTTTTTGAATCCCTTTCATTTTTCTTATAATCTTTATGATAACTAAGGCCTAACGTTGTCTACCTCTACACTGATGCACCCAGAAGAAACAATAAATATACCTTTCACTCCTCTCTTCTATGTAAAATTTCTATATATATCCACACTAAGGGATAGGAATTTGGGACGTTACTTCTATGTAGGTCTCTCCTAATTTCCTATGAATTAGTTGATCAAGAACGAAACATACAGTAAAAATGCAGTGCTTTGATTTTTTTTTGATTTTTTTTGCAGACGGCTATACCTTTAGATCTAAACACTGCTAAAGACATAAAAAATCTGGTTTCAAGCTCGCCAACATCTTCAATTCCCTATGCTACATTCAAAGGAACAGTGTCAGCAGTTCATGAGCCAATCAGAAGTCACCACTCAGATTTAAAAGGAGTTATTCAATTGTCAGCTCTTATTGAGCACCGTACTTCACAATTAGGTTCTGGCTTGTGGTAAGTCTCTTTAATTACCATGGCTCTTTGCATACTTGCGCAAAGGGGGAGGATCCCTCCTCTAGATCGGTCCCAAGAACTCATAGGAAGAATTGAAAGATAAGGTAAAGATTATATAATTGGACTTTACAGTCCCTACCGACGGTGCTGATCTCTCCTTCATGACCTTTCAACCAGGAGGTGCAATGGGGGTTAGAGGCAAGTCATTCTGTGCTTTTTTTACACCATTGCTGTTTAGTTTCTTCTGTTTAGCTTCTCCAAGTACCCATCTAGAGCTGGGTCGATTCTGGCTGAGATTACAGAGTTACGCCACTGACCCCCTTCCAATCCAGATAACCAGTGACACCAGGAGTCAAGCCCCAGTCCTCGTGGACAAAGGATTTAATTTTAGCGTGCTAACCACTCAGGTAGGAATGAAAATGGGTACCATAAATTGAAATTTTAGTAATTATCATTCCCCCTCGCTCTAAGAGGAATGTTTTTTTTTTCGTTGTAAAATAAAACTAAAGACGTAAAGACAAGTAGTGACGTCACATTTTGTTTCCACAATAATACTATGAAAGGCCAGAGAAAATATTTAAATAATTTTATAATAGTCCATTTTGTAATGAATTTGATATTAAAAAGACGAAAATCTAACACGGCTTGTATTAGTGCAGTATCGTCTGTCACAACTTTAAGAAAGAATTCGTATTTTTCCTAGGGTGGTTGAATCGAACCCACGGTGACGCCATGACATATGTCACATTACACCAAATTATGCTGCAAACGAACAACTCGCTCTAGTCGATGTCCTGATTGTAAGAATTTAGGCATTCCAATTTCTTGCGTGGATTACATCCACACGGGGAAAAGTCTAAGATATAACTATTACTTCTTAGTAAGTTTTGCTGGGATCTGATACCCCCTTTTGAAAGACGTGCTGATAACAAGGACTTAGATATACCTTTTCCCAACTGGAGCCCAAAGAGGTTGGAAATGGCCTGTAATTCCAAAAGGCACAATTAGGCCTTACTTCTCACTAATTTTGGGTGAGAAACGGATACCCTTTTTTACAAGGTGTCTTAGTAATAATAGACTAGGGTTGCCTTCCCTTCTGCCCCGTAGTGTTTCGTTTCTACGGTTTCAAAAGGCACTAATAACACCGAATCTTGATAACAGCCGTACTTTCGTACTTTATTTCCTAATAATTTTGGGTGAGAACCAACATACGCTTCTTGTCTGGCTATTGTTCAGATGACTTTAACTTCGGATCCTCTTTTCTCTCCCCCATAGAGTTTGGATCAGGTCTTGATCTGCCAGAGTAAAAACTAGAACGTCAATTGTAACCGCGTTTAGTTGATAATGAACCGCCTACTCTTTTAACTGGGTTTTACACTTATTCGCTGATTTTGGTTGAGAACAAAGTGTTCTGCTAGATGTGATAAAAAAAAAAAACTTGGGATCCCTGCCCCCCTGAGGGATCAGAATGGGTACGAACTCCCCCCTCAAAAAAAGGCACAACTAGGATACAACATAACCGAAGCACTCCGTGTCCTAGATGTTCTTATGACCGCAATATTGGGATCTCTTCCCCATAAACTAAGTCTGGATCACCAAAAGGCATAGCCAAGTCATTTACCACAAATATGAAATTATATCTGGCTTAATAAAAATTAGACGTAAAAAGGAAATAATTTTTTTAAATAAAATCAGATTTTTGGATATCCAGATTGTTCCAAAATCATTTCCTAAAAATATTGAAAAGATACTGAATGTTCGATCCCACGCCACTAACGGATAATTCCAAGACCTATACTCATGGAAATTATGCATTTCCTAAGAAGTTCAATTTTGGAGTCCCATTTTATTTTTTGTTTACACTATTTACTAGTTTGAAAATAATAATATTATTTTTTTGAGGGAGGGGGGGGGGTTGTTGGAGCCTTGCAAACTCTACGGGGGTTTCTCTTATCCTTTCTATGATCTCCATGTCAGACAAGGTTTCACAAATTCCACGTCTTACCGTTATTGAGGTACAGATCTTTGATAAAAAAAACGAAAAAAAAACTGCGTAAGTAGTAGTGTTGCCTTGAAACACAAATAAGGGTACATCGTCTTAATGTCACATTTTGCACCAATCATTGAAAAGGCCGTAAGCGTAAGATGTTTTGTAGTCAGTAGAGGTAAGTTTCTGTCTGAAAAGTCACCTATTGTCAAGAAGAACACTCAGTGATGATACAATTGAATGCATCCTTAAGCACAGTCTGGGGGAGAGGGACTAAAACCTAGAAACTACAGGGCCGTAAAATATTTTTTTACATTTTTTGTTGTGCTACATTTGTTTGGCGTCGTCTATAAAAAAAACTTTGTTGTGACTACAGACAGCAAATAAACATATAAAATTTGCTTTTTTGTGGATTTTTTTTTCTAATGGACAAATAGTACAATAGAGTTGAAGTTTCGAGTCTCGTATAATCGTCAACTAAGCAGAGTTGCGGCCAGGGTCTATGGTGACGGTAAATTTGATAATTTAGAAATATAATAATCGCCGTAATTGCGTACCTGTACCTATATCGTATATAAAAAAAATGTATATGTGTAACTGATTTTCAGGAAAAATCTATAAACACATATACCTAATTATAAATCGTTTGATGAATTTTAAAAAAGAGTTCAGAGTTGAGAGCTTTCAGAGTGCAAAGTTTCATTTGCTACTAAATAAATTTAGTGCACAATACTCTTTTTCTCCCTGCACTTCATGGCCAAAATACGTATAATCCATACAATATGGCGTTTTGTTGGCAGTTGTCAGGGCCTCCTTCCACGCAGCATTATATGTTCGTCGTTCTTTTTCAGGTGGTAGCAGAACTTTTAAGCTCTGTTGTCTTTTAACACGAGAAAACGCCACGCGAAACATACAATAATTAAAAACAGGATTACGAAGGTCGACGACAGCAAATTAGAAAGTTTTGCCTTTGCGACTTACGAAAGTTGTCATAGAAAATGAAGGTCAAAGTAGAAATTGGTGCCGTTGAACAGTAGATCCAAGTTTACCTTTACTAGAGTCTAGAGTAGCTCGAGAAAAATGAACTTCGTTTCCTGATTTTCCCCCAGTAATTGTATCGTCTTAACTATGTTGTTACATAATTCAGTAACAATAAGGCCGGTTCCATTACATATCCCTTCTGAAATATCTAAGTTATGTAAAAGCATAACGATTGTATTTTTCTTTATTTTAAAGTCACGTGGTGGTAAATATGTCGTGTGAATTGAATTAAGGAGTTCTGGAGTGAATTCAATTCCTCCCTTTTCTTTCTTTCTTTTTTTACAGAATCACGACTTCTATAAGATTTGTGTTCTTCTGGGAGGCCATCGACAATTTTCGCACTTGTTCAACTAACTTCTTTGTTGATCGAAGCTAAAATAACATGATCCTTCATTAAATTGGTTGACATCTGCAAATCCTTCCTCAATTAAATAACCACTGGAAATTCCATCTTCTGGTAATTCAATTTTATTAAGGTCATTTTTGGGATGATTTCCATTTCCCAGGACCATAATGTACTTTTCCGATTCTTCCTGTTCAAGATCGACCCGTATATTTGTTCTAAGGAAATATGTCAAAAATAATTCCAAAGATGCCTTTTTCTATTCACAGTTCAAGTATTTTATTGCGGTTGCTTTGGAGTCGAACTGGTAAATACTGTCGGAAATCACCTCTTGCAATTCGAATTTTCTCTCTGAATGGCACGCTTGGATTTGAAATGGACCGCAACAGCATATCCATAGCCCCAGTTTCCGCTCTTATAAGTTACCCATACTTTTTGGTTTAGCGGACATATACATATATAAACTAATAAGCATTGTAAAAGAGAGAATTGACCTAGATAATATTCCGCACCCACTAAGCATTTTCTACATGGCCATATATTCTATATTTGCTGCCTCAACAACCAAATGAGGGAAACTATACTTGTAAACGAATGCTGCCCCCTATTATTATTTCACCATTAATTTTTCATTATAATGTTTGAAAGGGTGCTGGGGATTGGAATGACTATGGCTGAAATAGAATTATTATAAATCTTGTGATATTCTTAACTATCCTAACAGCATCAATTACAACTGTGTTTTGTCTCCAAAATTGAATAAAATAATGTGACATATAGCAGAAAAAAAATTAGATTAATTCTTTTGGTTACCCCATACCCCACCTTTGTTTTTATAAGTCTAGCGAAATTGGATTCAAATGGTTGCAAAGTCAGAAGTATTTTTATCAACCAGTAAATGGAGTTAATTACACTTTGTCTGAACTCTAGCATGAAAATGGAACGAATGGTTGGTTTCTTGCAAAACTTAAGAAATTAACTGTAGTTGTATCAATGCAGTGCAAATGTTCAGGATCCTAAAACCAAAAAGCGCGTTTGCCAAAGACAGTTTTCAAATGAATGTTATCTGCCTTTTTTGTCATTGGTGGAATTATATTGACTTGATTTTCATTGGTCAAACTGCTGATCGACAGTTTTACACTGAAGTACTTAAAGGTTTTTGAAAAATGCTAGGGGGGAAGCCACAAGCCACATTTATGTAGAATGAATAGCCTTTACGTCAAGATAATGCACCTGATCACATGCCACTCTCCGTGAAAAAGATTGGACCAGCCAAAAATGTGATCTTATTCAGCTGAGTTGGCACCCTTGATTGTTGAAGAGACCTATTTTTCATAGTTAAAGACGATCAGTAGGAAACGGAGGAGTTGGGGAAACTAAAAACTGGTTTCCAGAAATGTTACAAATAATAGAAATCCCGAAATAGGAGTGTGCGAATGCGGAAGGGAACTACTTTTGAGGCAACATTATCTCGAAGAGATAATGCTTCTCTTATAACCGAAGATTTCACGTACGATTTGATGTGATCATCTTTGTCGTTTTTCTATCCTCAATTTTGTTGTCCATTATTTTCATTTGGGATTCGTTGTGATTCCTGTTGTTGCATGTCTTCTAACCGCAATTCTCGTTTGTGCTTCAATACCTCTGACATTTTTCCATGTCTTTTGCTATGAATGTTCGGATTCATTCAAAATCATGTGTAATTTTGTATTACGTCTTAGATACTGAAACAACTTTTCCATCTTTTCCCCAGTCGCTATATTTTTTGCTTTCATTGCGTTGCTGTGTAATTCAGTAACAGCCAGGAATGTTCCAATGTCTATGCCCTCTGAAATATCTAAAATACGCAGCGGCATAATATATATATATATATATATATATATATATATATATATATATATATATATATATATATATATATATTTGTATGGGTAGCCTATATATAGGCTACATAATTAAAAATTTTTACGTATGCCTTTTTGATTTTATAATTGTAATTTGGTACATTGCAGTAACTCATTTTGCAATGGACAAGAATAAAAATACAGTATTTTGGTTTGCAAAATGGATGAATAATGTATGGTCTTCCCCTAGCCTACAGTTAATGTCTCATTATCTTGCTGCTATCACTTATTATGATATAATTTCCAATATCAAGCTTCTCCGTAATCTCAAGGTTAAAATAATCATCCTCGACAGAATAAATCTGCAGCAGCTTAAAGGACTAGGGCATATGCAACGCATACTTAGTACTCGTCTCCCAAAGATAGCCTTTGATGGCCGGGTATGTGGTTCCTGACCTAGAGGCCCCCCCCAAGGAGATGGAAGGACAACTTCTCGTCGCTTAGCCTACCACATCTTCTCTGCCTCGCCGAAGATAGAAGTGCGTACAGGAGTTACATCAGTAGAATGGTGAAAGAAGGGGCCCCAAAACGAACTCCAAGGACGGATGGGATTTAAGTCAATGTCTTATTTCACTTCTAAGTTTTAGAGCCTAAAAGTTCTTTTTAGCATATGAAGCATCCAGAGGCTCATCTGACCAAGTCCAAAAAAAGAAAGTTCATTCGGCTTTTGATCTCAAAAACCATAAATCATCGGATGAGTCAACTGTCCAGAAGCTTTATTTTTGCATACGTTCTTGAATGAAGTGAAGTACAGATGGATTGTAGTAGAAGAGGTCTTTCTAAAACTTGAAACAAGGAAGATACCTCTTCACCACTACCAGGATAGAAATTTTCAAGGGGAGATTCAAAAGGGGCTTCTTTTAAGAATATGACTGGCAATGTGCATAATCTGGCTTTTTGAAACTGTTTTTATATAGAAAAAGTTATGAGTCAATTAAATGACAAAGCCTTACAAAGGGACTTCGTCTGGCTGACTTTTTCATAATTGATATATGCTTCAATTTTTTCCCTTAGGGTCGATCGTACACAAACTTTACATTCAGTCGCTAACTCGATCCCATGGTCCTTGAAAGGTACAAATGCAACGGTGGAAGTCACTGATTCTCTGCTTGCTGATATTCTGCATCTTCAGACTATAACTGACAAATTTACACCAAATAATTACAGTCTTGGGGGAGCACTAGCATCCTGGATTGCTGGAGAAAGAGTGAAAGGGATTCAAGAGTCGGAAAGGATGCTTTTAGAAGGTTTGTCTGCTTTTATTTGTAGTTTGAGGCTCTTATTGCATTAAAAATGATTTTCTTATCTATAGATATGTTTAGAGAAAAAGAGTATTATAAGTACTTCTTACTTGATAGCTACAAGACTTCTAACATATTTAGCGAAATTATAGCAGAATATTAGGATTTTTTAGTGCTAATGTGAATAAAACTGCTGTAATTATATTTTTCTCTAGAATCGATGCTAAATGTTTGTCCTTACAGTAGTATCCCCAAGATAGTTTCAATGACACACGTAGTCATTACTCTTTTCTTCCTTTAATGGTTCAAGATGAACAGCGACCCCCTCAAGAGGCAGGTAAATGTTACGTCATAGAAAATGTTTTCTAGGAGATGCAGGTGCATGTTATGTAATTGAGGTTACGCATAAGTTGAGGGTGATGCAACTTGCGTGACTTTCCTTCAGTATTGAAAAAGAGTTCAGTGTATCAAGATCAAGGATATTATTCTTTAGTAACGGCTGCTTTTACTCTATGGGATGTTGAAGGTGCTAACAATGGCGAAATGACACCTAGAGTACCTAATGCCCCAGTAGAAATTACAAGGAGGTAACGGCTAATCCTAGAATTGGACGATATGTTTGCGCGATATGTTATATCATTAACCAAATTCAAGTTGGAAGAACAGTCATGCTTTGCAGCAAAAGTGAATATAATGCATATACAAAGATTACAAGATGGATTAATTGCATTAGTGAAATAAAATTGAAGACAACGATCTGAATCAATCTATCAAAAGGAGTAAGTGCGTTACTAGCGAGATCTATTGTTAGTATTTATAATCCATAGTGAGAGTGTCAGGATTAAAAATGAGTGGATTTGAGAAACGAAAACTCCTACGGGATCTAGTGACTTTGGAAAAATGTTTGATTCTAGATGATAATTTTTTTAGAGTTATCTCTTCAAAGGAAAATATTTTCTCAAAGAATACTTAACTATAGAATGAGAAATGAGTCTCCATCATGGGACTATGGCATGAAACTTTTACGTCGTGGGTCAGATGCATTTACTCAATTTATTGATATATTAATTGAAAAAGCCAAAATGATATTGTGACTTAGCTTTTAATCACTACCTAGACAGTCATTTTGCAAGGAGACAAGAAATAAATCGAAAAATACTGTCTAAACTTGTTTTGTGACGTCGCTGCTCCTCCTAGTAGACTTTCATTTCCCCCGGTCAGTTTCTCTTTGGAAGGGAGATAGTCAACATTGAAAAATGTTTTACACATGTCCATTATGTTTGTATACATTAGGCAGCTGGTCATCCTGTGAAAATTGTTCTTTTTTTGCTGACTATAATGAAAAGTGTAGATTATGCAATCCATATTAATTGCATAGAGGATACGCAGTGCGGGTCAAAGATTGTAATTCCTGCCTTGAAGAGATTTGTGACTCTCACGTTAAAGGTTTCCTATGCTCCAATTGTCGCTATGATAAATGCGATTAATGGGAAGATACTAACCCTCGTATAATTGCGAAAACCCTAAGCTTCATTTCGGTTTATTTTTAAGAGAGTGGTATCGTCGTGATTTTTAAATTGTTTTGGGAAGAAGAACCTGGTCTACGCTTCAATTGCTGTAGTAATAAGAGAGTCTGGTTTTTACGACATCGCTGTATAGATACCGGCTATTATGAATATAAACCTACAGACTTTTATTTGGCTGTTACAGAAAGTGACTCTTAGTATGAGGATTTAGTGAGCGACATTGCTTCAAATAAGCAAATTGACACATGTAAATTTTATAATATGAATCATAACAGTATTATTGACTTTACGAAGAGATATAATAAAAAATATGACCCTGACTTTGCATGCCAAGATGAATACAAGTTGAATCCTGAGGAGCTACCGCCACTTATCGTTTCTGATGGTTACTCACACGTAGAAGAAGAACTCTAAAGGACACAGAGTTTTTGTACATACACATTTTATTAATAAACAGATTTACAAACATTTTTAAAGCATTCCACTCTTAGGGCATTAAAATTTATATTATGCAGGTATGAGAGAGTATTTTCAACTAGAAAGTCGTCCAAGTGAGGATTGTCACCATAAATGCTAAGAACTTCTCTGTAGGTATATCCATGACATTGAAAAATAAAATATATAGCATGAAAACCATAGCTTTTGGTTGATAAATCTTGTACTCGCCTCCGATTTTGAATAACAGATTTTACACTTTGCTAAAGAAAGTTTTTAATGTGATGCGCGTAGAACTTATACTGCAGGCCAAGAGGATCCAAAAATTCAATATTCTTCGCTATTTGAAAGATGCATAGCCAATGCCCCGTCTTTATATATGATGGGCTACTATTAAAAATGATAATGGTATTGTCAACAATATGATCAAGGAATACCGAAGGTATGCAATAACATTTGTATTCGGACTTATAAGGATCCAAATTGAATGCATTAATTATTTGATTTGAGTTTAGGGCGCCAATTCTAATAGAACACTGCCACCAGTGGTAATCAAACAGTTCGTGGTAACGAACTGTAGTAAGGAGGGACTCGGCTCAATAGTAACCGAAACTAAAAAAATAGAATTTTTATACAAATAGCTACATCAAAAGAATTGCGTTTTAATGCTGATTTTAAATATATAAGTTTCTTCAAGTTTAGTCTCACCCATCAAAAGTTACGAGCCTGAGAAAATTTGCCTTATTTAGAAAATAGGGGAAAACAACCCCTAAAAGTCATAGAATCTTATCAGATTCTAATCACACCATTCAAAATCATTGGTGTGAAACACCATTCAAAATCATTGATGGTGTGATTCAAAATCACACCATCAGATTCAGTGTATCAGAGAACCCTATTGTAAAAGTTTCAATCTCCTATCTACAAAAATGTGGAATTTTGTATGTTTTGCCAGAAGGCAGATCACGGATGCGTGTTTATTTGTTTATTTTTTGTTGTTTTTTTCCAGGGTTGATCGTATTGATCCAATGGTCCTAGAATCTTGCGAGAGGGCTCATTCTAACGGAAATTGAAAGTTCTAGTGCCCTTTTTAAGTGACCAAAAAAATTGGAGGGCACCTAGGCCCCTTCCCACACTAATTATTTTACCAAAGTCACCAGATCAAAATTCTGAGATAGCCATATATTCAGCGTAGTCGAAAAACCTTATAACTATGTCTTTGGGGACGACTTACTCCCCCACAGTCCCCGTGGAAGGGGCTACAAGTTACACACCTTGACCAGTGCTTACATATAGTAATGGTTATTTGGAAGTGTACAGACGTTTTCAGGGGGATTTTTAGGTTGGGGGGGGGGTGTGAGAAGAGGGGGGTATGTTGGGGGAACTTTCCTTGGAGGAATTTGTCATAGGGGAAGAAAATTTTCATGAAAGGAGCGCAGGATTTTCTAATACTATTAAAAAAAAACAATGAAAAATAAATATGAAAAAGTTATTCAACTGAGCGTAAGGAGAAGCATTAAAACTTAAAACGAACAGAAATTATTACGCATATGATGGGATTACCTCCTCCTACTACCCCGCTCTTCACGCTAAAGTATTTTTAGTAATTTCAACTATTTATTCTACGGCTTTTGTGATTCAGGGGTCATTCTCAAGAAATTGGGACAAAATTTCAGCTTTCGTGTAAAGATATATACGTAATAAAAACATGGGAATACAGAAGTTCGTTACGTAAGCTAATTTGTAAGTTACGTATATCTTTTACTAATAAAAACCTTCGTAAAAAATTAAAAGTTCTAGTTGCCTTTTTAAGTAACCAAGAAATCGGAGGGCAACTAGGCTTCCTCCCCCGCTCGTTTTTTCTCAAAATCATTGGATCAAAACTATGAGAAAGCCATTTAGCCAAAAAAATGAATATGCAAATTTCGTTTTAATTATTCATCTGCGGAGAGCCAAAATCAAAACATGCATTGATTCAAAACGTTCAGAAATTAAGTATAAAAAAAACAATTTTTTTTTAACGGAAAAGAGCGGCATTAAAACTTAAAACTTAAAACTGCTTCCTCATCAACGCCCCGCTATTTACGCTAACGTTTGACTCTTTATCTTAACTCTACTTTTTAAAAACAGCAGAAAAGCGGGGCTTTGATGAGTAAGCAGCCCCTTTCACATACGAAGTAATTTCTGTTCGTTTTAAGTTTTATTGCCGCTCCTTACTTTCCGTTAAAGAAATTTGTTTTTTTTATTTAATTTCCCAACAGGTTCCGAATTGATTTAGCGACATTAATGTAACACTCTCTTCCAATAGTTCGGCAAAGATACACTCTAAACGTACTGTATTCGTTCGAAAAATAGACATATCTTGAGTACCGGACAAATCCAATACAATGATGCCATCTGTTTTGAAAACATTTCTTCGGTTATACCGTTTTCAAATAGTTTTGAATCTTGATCTAGGGATTGTATTGTCAATTCATATATGATTCTCTAGATTCACCTTTTCGTAAATTTGGTCTTACATAACTCCCTTGTTAAGACATCACAATATAGCATTTGACAGATTATGGCAAAATTGTCATTAGCTTTATCCATAGATACAATTACAAATTCATTTTGTAGATGAGCAATTGCTTGTTTTATCCTAGCATTATAAAACAATGAATTAATGTTGCGGTTTTTTGAATAGCATATATTTTATTTCGTATTCGACTAATAATTAAATCCTTCCAACTTTGAAAACTCTTTTTATTTGTATTCTCTTTCTTGCACCACTTATCAATAAATGAATCAAAATCATTTTCTAAGCTACCAAGAATACTTGATGGTTTCAAATGATGGGAAAGATGGAATTTAGATCCTTTAATCATTGCATTTTGAAGATCTCCTTTTTCAATATTGATAAGTCCCCTGCTACAACATGTTGGTAAGTGGAATTTACAAATGGACCCAGTTTGCTTACAATTACACACAGGTTTCCAATTTATACAACTATCCAATCTTTTAAGCATTAAAATATAATTAAAAATCATTTGCCCAATAGTTTTTGAAAATTTATAAGTTAAAATTGGACTATCTTTATAATTCAAATTACTAGGAAGGACCTGTTTCACCTCCCACTGATTTAAAATTTCTAGTAAATTAATATATTTGATCTGCTTACAAGTAAATTTAACAGGTAAATATATTCTGTTATCCCTGCTGCCAATCTTACAAGACTTATTATGTTTTGAAATAAATTTTGTTGTAGCTAGAATGCAAATTGCATCGTATATTACTTTAAATTTATATTCAAGAGCTGTATCATTTTTAACAATCCAGAATAGTTTTATTAAATTCCTTCTGATAACGTATTTAAACATTATATTACAAAAGTCATACCCTTAGCCTAAAATAGCTGGCATAGATTCGTAGAAAACTTATTTAAATCCAGTTCATTTTTCTATTATTTTTCAAATGCCCTCTCGATCGTTTTTAACGTATAGTAGAACAAGTAAAAAAAAGGATGGCCCATAAAACCATCAATACATTTAACAACAACCTGAGACATGTCTCCATATTTAGCTACTCGATCATTTAGCCCAAAAGGATAAGCTGTACCGAGAGTATGGATCCAGAAATCCTCATGTTTTCGCAGTCTGCTATTCTCCTCTTCTTTCTTTAAGTTATCTAAATCCAAATTTTCTAAAATGTAATAGTTATGTCTGATATGGAACAAGTACCCTTATTACAATGTTGAACTAGATAGTTATTAGTTTGTTCCTTATTAATTGTTGTTTTATGCCCAGAAAATCTCATATACATATTATTAGTTGTTTCCCCGACATATTGTAAACAGTGTTTTTACATTCTAATAAATAATTTACATTAGTTGTTTTACAATTAACATTACCACGTAACTTGCATGCAAAATTTTTATTATACAAGGTGCTCTTAACAAATGTACGAGGGATGGTTCCGAGGCTAATATTCATGTTTTGTTGCATTAAATATTAAAATATAAATCAAAATCGGAACGACATACGAAACAAAGTCCAGAAATCAAAGTTCAGAAATCATGCCAAGGTCAATAAATACATACAAAAAAAAACCCCCAAAAGAACCTAAAGTTTTGTCTAAATGATAAAGATGAAAGATTTATAAAAGAAAACATGAACATTTGGTAAAGTATGGTAGGAAACAATTGTTCGAAATGCTTTCCAGTGTCGACAGTTTTATAACCGAGAGAAATAATTCTAAAACCGTTTATTGTAGAAATTATTGTAGATCGCTTAAAAGCTCTTGAAACGCAATCCTGTATATATTTTATATTAAATATTGATTTTAAAAAGGTTGCTTGGATTCAAAAGCTGTTTTGGATTGGCTAAGTGAGATTGATCGCCTGTCACGTAAAGCTCAAGAAGAATATGCTGAGCTTTCTAGTGACTTTAACTTAAAACTATAGTTTCCAAAACAGCCCTTACCTGAATTTTAATCAGAACTTGAATTGCCTGCAATCGCTGATATGGCGTTAAATGTTCTTCTGCCAGTAGGCACTACGTATTTATGTCAAGTTACTTTCTAAGCTTTAATACATGTTAAATTTCAGTATTAATCATCGCTAAAAAATGTTCAAGAGGTCCTACATCCGACAGCATCAAACATTCCAAGATTTAATTAGTTATGCAATAAAAAAAATTAGGCATATCCATCTCATTAAATTTTTTTCTTTGCTTTTAATTTAATAATTACCACTCAATCCCTGCCTTCAAATATATTTGAGTGAACTAAGACGTTAACAAAATTCCCTTTTATTTATGCTACTGAAAAAAAAAAGATGCAGTTTCGATGAAAAATAGGGCATATAATTTTTTTAACTATAATGAATGTAATTTCGCGACTCTTTGTGCAATTTTTAGTTTTAGATTTGTATGTGTGTAAAGAAATTCTGGTAATATTTATTTTCATATGTACCCTACATGAATTAAATAAAAAAAACAAGTTTTTTGAAATGAAAGTAAGGAGCGACATTAAAACTTAAAACGAACAGAAATTACTCCGTATATGAAAGGGGCTTTTCCTCTTCAACACCCCGCTCTTTAAGGCTAAAGTGTTTTGTTGTTTTAAAAAATAGAGTTGCGAGAAATAATCAAACTTTAGCGCAAGGAGCGGGGTGTCGAGGAAGAAAAGCCCCTTTCATATACGGAGTAATTTTTGTTCGTTTTAAGTTTTAATGTCGCTTCTTACTTTCTTTTCAAAAAACTTGTTTTTTTTATTTAATTTCTGAAAGTTTTTGAATTAATGCATGTCTGATTTTGGCTCTCCATACATAAATTATTAAAATGAAATTTGCATATTAATTACTTTTTTGGCTAAATAAGCCAAAAAGGGGAGAAATAAGGGGTGGGGAAGGAGGCCTAGTTGCCCTCCAATTTTTCGGTTGCTTAAAAAGGCAACTAGAACTTTTAATTTTTAACGAACGTTCTTATTAGTAAAAAATATACGTAACTTAAGAATTAACTTACATAACAAACTTTTATATT
This sequence comes from Artemia franciscana, assembly GCF_032884065.1. Taxonomy (NCBI): domain Eukaryota; kingdom Metazoa; phylum Arthropoda; class Branchiopoda; order Anostraca; family Artemiidae; genus Artemia; species Artemia franciscana. Next base: position 42,683,233 of record NC_088863.1, on the reverse strand, counting down.
CTTATATTTTGATTATATATATGAGGGGGGTTTGTCCCCTCGTTAATACCTCGCTCTTCACACTAAATCTTAAGTTTTGTCCCAATTCTTTAAGAATGACCCCTGAATCAGAAAGGCCGTAGAATAAATAGTTGAAATTACTAAAAATAATTTAGCATAAAGAGCGAAGTATTTATCTCCTCCTAAATGCCTCGCTCTTTATGCTAAAGTATTTTTAGAACCCCTCATATGCGTAATAATATCTGTTCGTTTTAAGTTTCAATGCTTCTCCTTACTTTCAATTGAAAAAAACTTTTTCATGTTTATATTTTCATTGTTTTTTTTTTTTTAATAGTAATGCTAGAAAATCCTGCGCCCTTTTCATTGAATTTCTCTTTCCCCATGAAATATTCCTCCAAGGAAAGATCCTCCTATATATCCCACTCCCCTGAACCCCACACCCAAACCAAAAAAAATCCCCCTGAAAACGTCGCTACACTTCCCAATAACCATTACTGTATGTATTAAATAAAAAAAACAAGTTTTTTTAACTGAAAGTAAGGAGCGACATTAAAACTTAAAACGAACAGAAATTACTTCGTATATGAAAGAGGCTGCTTCCTCATCAACGCCCCGCTCTTTACGCTAAAGTTTGACTCTGTCTCTCAACTCTTCTTTTTAAAACAGTAAAAAACTTTAGCGTAAAGAGCGGGGCGTTGATGAGGAAGCAGTCTCTTTCATATACGAAGTAATTTCTGTTCGTTTTAAGTTTTAATGTCGCTCCTTACTTTCAGTTAAAAAAACTTGTTTTTTTTATTTAATTTCTGAACGTTTTTGAATCAATGCATGTTTTGATTTTGGCTCTCCGCAGAGGAATAATTAAAACGAAATTTGCATTTTTTGATTGATCGAATGATTTTGAGAAAAAAAGAGCGGGGGAGGAAGCCTATTTGCCCTCCGATTTTTTGGTTAATTAAAAAGGCAACTAGAACTTTTAATTCTTTACGAATATTTTTATTAGTAAAAGATTTACGTAACTTATAAATTAGCTTACGTAAAGAACTTTTGTATTCTCATATTTTTATTACATATATGAGGGGGTTCGCCCCCTTGTCAGATCCTCGCTCTTTACACTAAAGCCTAAATTTTGTCCCAATTCATTAAGAATGACCCCAGAATAAATAAACCGTAGAATAAATAGTTGAAATTACTAAAAATACTTTAGCGTAAAGAGCGAGGTATTAGGAGGAGGTGAGCCCCTCAAATGGGTAATAATTTCTGTTTGTTTTAAGTTTTAATGCTGTTCCTTACTTCCAGCTGAAAGAACTTTTTCGTATTTATTTTTTCATTGTTTTTTTTTTTAAAATAATGCTAGTAAATCCTGCGCTCCCTTCACGGAGATTTTCTTCCCCCATGACAAATTATCGATGGAAAGTTCCCCCAGCATATCCCCCTCTTCTCAACCCCTCCCCCAACCAAAAAAATCCTCCTGAAAACGCCTGTACACTTCCCAATAACCACTACTATATGTAAGCATTGGTCAAAGTTTGTAACTTGTTGCCCCTCCCATGGGGACTGTGGGGGAGTAAGTCGTCCCCAAAGACATAGTTATAAGGTTTTTCGACTACGCTGAATAAAATGGCTATCTCAGAATTTTGATCCGTTGACTTTGGTAAAATAATTAGCGTGGGAGGGGGCCTAGGTGCCCTCCATTTTTTTTGGTCACTTAAAAAGGGCACTAGAACTATTCATTTCCGTTAGAATGAGCCCTCTTGCAACATTCTAGGACAACTGGGTCGATACGATCACCCCTGGGAAAAAAAAAAAACAAAAACAAATAAACACGCATCCGTGATCTGCCTTCTGGCAAAAAATACAAAATTCCACATTTTTGTAGATAGGAGCTTGAAACTTCTACAGTAGGGTTTTCTGATACGCTGAATCTGATGATGTGATTTTCGTTAAGATTCTATGACTTCTAGGGGGCGTTTCCCCCTATTTTCTAAAATAACGCAAATTTTCTCAGGCTCGTAATTTTTGATCAGTAAGACTAAACTTGATGAAACTTATATATTTAAAATCGGCATTAAAATGCGATTCTTTTGATGTAGGTATTGGTATCAAAATTCCATTTTTTAGAGTTTTGGTTACAATTGAGCCGGGTACAGTTCGTTACCACGAACTGTTTGAAACATTGGTCAAAGTTTGTAACTTGCAACCCCTCCCCCAGGGACTGTGGGGGGTAAGTCATCCCCAAAGACATAATTATTATGGTTTTCGACTATGCGGAACAAAATGGCTATCTCAAAATTTTGATCCGTTGACTTTGGGAAAAAATGAGCGTGGGAGGGGGCCTAGGTGCCCTCCAATTTTTTGGTCACTTAAAAAGGGCATTAGAACTTTTTATTTCCGTTAGAATGAGCCCTCTTGCAACACTCTAGGACCACTTGGTCGATACGATGACCCCTGGGGGAAAAAAAACAAAACAAACAAACAAATAAACACGCACTCGTGATTTGTCTTCTGGCAAAAAATACGAAATCCCACATTTTTGTAGATTGGACCTTGAAACTTTTTCTATAGGGTTCCCTGATACGCTGAATTCGATGGTGTTATTTTTGTTAAGATCCTATGACTTTTGGGGGATGTTTCCCCCTATTTTCCTAAATAAGGCAAATTTTCTCAGGCTCGTAACTTTTGATGACAAAGACTAAATTTGATGAGACTTATATATTTAATATCAGCATAAAAATCCAATTCTTTTGATATATCTTTTAGCATCGAAATTCCGTTTTTTAGAGTTTCGTTTACTATTGAGCCGGGTCGCTCCTTACTACAGTTCGTTACCACGAACTATTTGATATTATTACCTAATAAATAAATCATCAAAACAAATGTGTTCATCTTTTTGTTTTATGTTTATATGGGGTCGCCAGGCAGTGCAATGGCCTCCTTGCAGGAAAAGGGGGTGGTTACCCTAAGTGCGGTTAGAATCCCCTCTTGGAAAATTGTAGCCTAACATATACTTTTCCATTTTTTTAACCCATCCCCCTACCTTCAAAAGGGTTCTGGAATAGAAAGGGATCTGAACGCAACCAGTCGATCTGTAAAACCAAAACGAGCCTCTGGCTCGTTTTGTATCCATACATTCTAGTATGGACTAATCAAATTGTGTTTCGAGAGCAACACTTTGGTTTTGTGATGTTTTTTTTTGTTCCTAGCACCCCGATTCAGCTTATTCCTAGAAAGTGGCAAGGGTCTAACCTCTGCGGTTATTACGGAAAGTTTGGACCTTAGGTCGGATTGATGAATATGACTACATTTTGGAAAGCTTCGTAGAACTCTTGCCTGGGGCCAAAAGGATGATTTTTGCTTGTCCCTGAGCCAGAGCCTATAGTGTGTGAAGTGAAGTGGAATTTTGTAGCCTATGTCAGAGAGAACTATCTGAAGTTTTTGTTTCATCAAATCATGTTTCTGCTTTTGAATGGAAAGCTCCGTTCTAGCAGGCAAGCAGGCAGGCACCAGTTTCAAATTGAAGATGGACTAAAATCTATAAGTGTTTAATATATGCGACAGTTACCCGGCCCCACAGCCAATATATCTTCTTTGACTGATAAATTGAAAAAATTACAGAAACAAAGAAGTGGTATTTTCCCACGGGTCCGAAAGTGCTGTTATCTATTGTTTCTACCCATTTCTGTTCGCGTTTTCAGCTGAGTTTATCATTCGGTTTTTCACACTTGGGATTGCAGTAGAGAAGTGTATCAGATGTGTCTCTAAAACTTTAAAAGTTATCTCATTGCTAGAGAAATTAGAGTTTATTCCTTTGCTCCTTTCTAGGTGGTGACGTTAGAAACTTGGCCTACGGCAAAAAGTCAACTTTTGAATTAAGACAGATAATTTTTTTTGTGTCAAAAAATGTCATCCATTTTTTGGTTGAAAGATTCCTTCATGAGATGTACCAGTTTTAAAGCTTAAAGGGGTTGACAACTTCAGTAGTAAGGTACACACTGAAACCAAAAATAGGCCGATACCAATTGTGAGACATATAGGGGAGTTTTAAAAAACAGTCTGCTATTAGCTCAACATCATCGTAATGAGTCGCATATTTTGCTAGTTGGTGAACCTATGATTTGTTTCCGGTGTATTCGATGATAAGACCAATTTGGTTCCAGTGGTAAGACATGTAGGGGACTTGTTTATTTTAAGATCCTTACAGATTAACAACTTCAGAGTTTAATCAAAGCGAGTACACAAAACCAAAGTGTTGCTCTCGCAACACTTTGCTCGGCGAAGCCGAACAAACGTTGCCGCAACACCTCACGTTGCCAATGCAACGTAGATCTAGTTTGTATTCAATAAGAAATGATAGCCAAACGTGTTTGTCAGCTTTGATTTTTTTTTCATAAATAATAATAAATTATTTATTATAAATAAATAATAATAGAATAAGCGAAGTTGAGAGCCAATCTAAGGCCTTGTTGTTAAAACCTAAAGGTGCTAAATGTAGATTTAACCAATTTTTCAAGTGATTGCCTTAATTCCAGCCTAAAGTCTTTTGTCTCACTTCTTGTTATCAGTTAATACGTATCCTTGTGAATGTCTTAACTTGACAATAGGTCATTGGCTTTGACGCTAAAATCTAAAAAAAACCCTAGAAATACACCTATTCAGTTTTGCAACATAGTGACTTAATTCGGCGGAATTCAAAATGTATATATTTGATTATGTTATCACTCACATGTTTTAACGCACAACACTAGTGTATCCAGTGAATTTTTTTTTGCCTGCGAGAGACAAGGTTAAGAGTATATTGTTTTTAGCGTTTTCATTTCATAGGCAAGTCTGCTGCCTTTTCAATGTATAAGTAAAAGACATTGATTTGGCTTACGTAAATTTGTCATGTTTTTAGTTCTTTTTCTGTAGGAACACCTGTTACTGCTTACGGAGAAGTTGTTTCCAAAGATGAAGCCCTCATTCTTCAACCTCCTTCTAATGGAAAACCGTTTATACTTTCAACGATGTCTCCAATTCATTTAATTCGCCTATTTGAACAACAGCAAACACGCGGCAAGCTCCTAACGATAGTGACTAGTAGTATTGGTATCGCTATCATCTTTTACATTGCTTGGAAAGCAGTTAAGCAAAACAGAGAGAAGAATAGACTTAGACAGTTGCATGAATCTGTGATAAGGGACAGAGGCTCAGTTGAGACAACGCGGGAAGACCAACTCTGTGTTGTTTGTCTTACGAATCCGAAGGAGGTGATTTTGCTTCCCTGTGGACATGTGTGCACTTGTCTGGACTGTGGAATTAGGATTCGCGAGTCTTGTCCAGTATGCAGAGCCAGGGTTAGTGATATGTCACGTGCATTTATTAGTTGAATTGTTTCGTCGTTTAGATGTTTACATTTATTTTTGGCAAAATATGCTAATGGTAAAATATATTGTTTTTAACTTACGCATTCCTCTCATATTTGTCAGCTTTTAGCTAAGCCGTTTAAAGAAAAACACTGAAACAAAGGGCATACACAGAAACCGTGAGGCAGAAGGGGGGTCCAGGACCCGGTGAGGCGGAGGGTCAAATGTGTAATATTTTGTAATATTTGGGACTGTTTGGTTAAAAACCTTTCCCCTGACCTTTTGGAACAACTGACTACTTAAGACACCTGCTCGGGACATGTACTGCAAGAGCGAGAGAGTTTCGAATTCTCCGTATCGAAGGAGCAGTAACCCAAGGTCTCGAATTTCAAACACAAAGTTTTTCTATGGCTCCTATTTTGCCATTAATTGATAATGGAAGTTGATTAATTTGCTTTAAAAGTTGCTGGTACGATATAACACACTTTAAACCCTTTCAAATTGCAGTGTTTTGCTAAACTCATATTTGTAGCATAGCAATGAATTACAATAAATTCCTGAAGTTATAATTTGCTGCCTATAAATACATGTCAGCCAGCTGATGTGATTATTACTATTATTTTTTTTTCTTTTTATGTCACGACTTTGATATCGAGAAGCATGCTGGGTATTTTGTGATATGACGTGGACCTTTTAAAATTTATGTTAAATCCGTGTGACCTTGAGCTTAATCTCTCTTCTTCTTTTTTTCTTCCTTTGTAAACAAAAGGGAAAAAAGCTGTTTTGTGCTCTTTTTGCATCTTTCGATAACTCCTTTATATTTAAGAAAAAAAGTGATTCAATTTCTTAAACATACAATTTTTGATACTAGAAGGATAAATTAGAATATTTGAGTTTAAGGTTTTGATGAAATATTTAAGGCAATTTCTAATTTATTTTATAAAAGGCCAATCAGCCTTTTTTCGTTTTACGATGTCTTTAGAAATCACACATTACCTTGGTCAAATACTAATTTGATTACCATTAGAATGAATTTCCTAATATTAAGATCATCAAATCCATTCATCAGACAAAACTACAAAATGAAAGCTTTGAAAGTTATATGGCAATTAAGGAGCTGAAGCTACTTCCCAAGTTGGCGACACAATCTGGAGTTCATAAGCTCTTTCCTACATGGTTAAATACTGCTTTTCAACCGTTGTTGCTGCTGGACTCAACATATTTGGTCTTGGCACGAGCGTACCCAATTTGCCAAAATGGTACCTTGATTTAGAAGTTGAAGCTACACGCAAAGTTGACGACACACTATTATGAGTGTCATAAGCTCTTTCCTACAAGGCTATACACTGCTTTTCAACCGCAGCCTTTGAAAACATTTTATTTGACTGCACTGGCTGGAGATATATTTGCTTTTGCCACGAGCGTAACCCAATTACGTCTTTAAAAAAATAAGAACGGCGCCCGGGGCAGCCACCCCGGTTGTACCCCCCTCCCTCCGTTTGAACAACTCTGATTGAAGTAGCTCGAGCTACAATTTTTTCTCTGTCTCATGATATTTACGGATTATTTAGAATATTCATTTACTGAGTGATTTGTTGCGTGAAACAGAAAAGAAACCTATCTGTTAAAGCAAACAGACTAGTCAATAACCAGTGACCAAGTATCAGGTTAGTTTCTTTTTATTAGTATGCAACGGTCATTGGAAAGTAAGAACCGTTAGAGCAAAATAACTTTAATTATGAACGCAAGTTGTACCATGTACGCCTTTTTTTACTTCCCGACGCAATTACGATTAACAATCAAAACATTTTTCAAGACTAGCTTTTGGATCTCATCATCAAAGAGCTCTGCCACCTGACCGTTAAACGAGCTAGTAGCAGTCCCTTTCAAACCTTCATCATTTTCTAAGCGCCCTCCACAAATAAATTCCTCAGCTTCGAAGCAGATGAAAATCTCATGGTGCTAAGTCCGGAATAGATAGTGGAATACCGCAACGTAAAACCGTGAATTATCCTGAAGTAGAACGGTATCGCGCCGGCGATTTTGAATTTTGTGCATAACCTTTAATATTTTTTCATACTCAACGATGACAAGAAACAATTACTAATTAATTTAATGGTCAGGCTGCAGAGTTTTTTGATGAGGGGATCCCATAGTTGGTGTGAAAAATATTTACACGTTAATGTAACGGTGTTGAAAAGAGAAAAAAAAAGCTTGTTCCGTTGCCTCCACGTCTCGAGGCACTTGATACTCAGGACTGATTTTAGCAAATGAACTTCTTTTACCTACTTAGAATTCCTCCTGAAGGCATATTTTCTTGAGCCACTTCCTAGTGGCTAGTAGGGTCGCCCCCCTCTAAACCTAGGCATGATTTTCTGAGCTATTACTGGCTAGTGTCGCTAGTTAATGAAAATACAGGGGTGGGGGGAGGGGGGTGTTTTCCAAAATCAATTGGGAGGGGGGCAATTTTTCAGTGATAATAGAAAAAATGTACTTTTCGAAATAGTACATTCCACCTGCCATCCATAAGTGTAGCCACTGTTAATGGCTTAATTCCATTTAATCTCGGCAGGGTGTTCCAAAAAGTAACCTGCCTCGTAGTAAGACACTGGGCAGGACAACCAGTGGCTGGATGATGACTGAAATTGAGTCAATTCACGCATTCCCATAAATAAACAGTTGAAGAAAAGTGTGACGAAGAACGCTGGTATAGTTTGTCGAGGTTCTTCTATAGGGCACCATACATTTGATGCATTTTTTATTTTTTTTTTTTTTTTTTTTTTTTTTTTTTTTTTTTTTTTTTTTTTTTTTTTTTTGTATAGTGAATCTTTCTAAGCAAATTTCAACACAGTCAGGTTGGGAACAACAAGAAGAAAAGTTTATTCGCAAATTAATTTTCTTTTAGAGTGCGTAAGATATTACTAGTAAGTGATTTCAAGTCTCTAATTTACCTAGAAAAAATCGTATCCGACGTTGCTTTTGTGTTAGATAATTCCTTCTTGAAGCGCCAGGGGGGAAAGCCAAAGTGCTAGCGTAAAGGCTGAAGGGGGTCGAGGGAGGTGGCAAGCCTTCATATACACTGGTTAAGTTCTATTTGTTTTTAACCTTTAATATTGCTCCTTTTCACCTGAAAAAACTTGTTTTTTAACGAGCATTTCATCTTTTCTTAACATGGTTTCAGAGTGTTCTGGGAATTTTGGCTCCAAAAACCTTTTTTTGTGTATTTTAATCTTGTTCTTTAGATTAACTGTTGTGAATTTTATTCAAAAATCATGTTTATCAACGACCGGATTTGTGCCAAAAAAGACAGAGAAGAAGATTTATTACTGTCCCATTAGTTTCAACTCATAAAACAGGCGATAGAGCTCGCAATTTCCCTTTGAAAGAACCCTCTTCCCTATTCTGCGACCACTAGTTTGATTCAAGCAGCCATCTTTATCGTAATTTTACGGGGATATAGAAGAATGAACGCTAAAAGCCATAATAAGGTTCACTCATGTAAATCAGACAAGGTCCTTCGGATCCCGAAAAGTCTTGGATAGAATTTCTGTGCGATCTATATTCCAGTTAAAGTTTGTAAAAAATTCTATTCTTTCTAAGCAAAATCAGCTTTAGATACATCAAAATAATCAAATTTTGATGCTTATCAAAATATATAAAATGCATCAAATATAATGTCACCCATCAGAAGTTACGAGCCTGAGAAAATTTGCCCAATTTCTGAAAAAGGGGGGAACAGCCCACAAAAATCAAATGATCCTGATGAAAATGCACCATCAGATTCAGCATACCAGAGAACCCTAATGTAGAGGTTTCCAGCTCCTGTGTAGGAAAATGTGGAATTTTGCATTTTTTGCCGGAAGCAAGATCACGGATGCGTATTTTTTTTGTTTATTTGTTTTCTCGAGGGATAGGATCGTAGAAGATCGAGAGAGGGCTCATTTGACCGAAAAAAAATCCTGTGTCCTTTTTAAGTGACCAAAAATTTTGGAGGGCAGTTAGCCCCCCTCTCACGCCAAATTTTTCCCCAAAGTCGCCCGATCAAATTTTGAGATAGCTATTTTTTTTTAGCATAGTCGAAAATGTAATAAGTAAGTCTTGGAGGATGACTTGACCCCCTCAGTCTCCGGGGGAAGGGCTGCGAACTCTGAACTTTGCCCATTGTTATATATATATAGTATTGGTTATTGGAAAGTATAAGTTTTTCAAGGGGAATTTTTCTGGTGGAAGAGGGGGAGGGTTACATGGGAGGATTTTTCCACGGAGGAATTGATCGTGGATAGCGGGAGGGATTTTCCCATGGAGAGGGAGCCGGGTTTCCCAGCATTATTGAAAAAACGATCAGAAATTAAATAAAGAAAAACAACTTTTTTCAACTGAAAAGAAGGAGCAACACTAATACTTAAAACGAACAAAAATTATTACGTATATGAGGGGGTTGCCCTCTCCTCAATACCTCGCTCTTTGTGCTAAAGTTTGATATTTTGTTCCAATTAATTTAGAATAACTATTAGAATAATAAGCTTTTTTAAAAGTTCCAAATAAAACTTTTGCGCAAATAGCAAAGTACTGAGGAGAGGGTAACTCCTTCATATAGGTAATAATTTTCTGTTCGTTTTAAGTTTTAATATTGTTCCTTACTTTTAGTTGAAATTTTTTTCTTTTTTTTTTGTCATTTATATTAAAAGGAGGCGTATTACATTTTGTAAAAAATAGAGGCCTTTAATCCATATCTTGAGAGCAGAATAGAACAATAAACTTTACACATTTCGTTTAATACTGGTGGCTCTTTAGGAAAACTGTCACATAAAGACTTTTGAATTACCACAGCCAAGCTGGTCCCACGCCTAACAGAACAAGATCATTTCCCAATTATTTAGTTTGAAACGGGGGTCAGAGGAGTGACTCTGTAAGCTCAGCCAGAGTCGACCCAGCTCTAAATGGGTACCTGGAGAAATCTGGGGAAGGTAAACAGGAAGGATGTGCGAAAGCACAGGATGGTTGCCCCGCAGCCCCCCATTGCACTTCCTGGCTGAAGGGCCAAGAAACGGAGATCAGCACCGCCGGTAGATGAAAGATGACACATTAAAGATGGGAGCAATATGACACAGAAGATTCACAGTTAGTTTTGATTATAAACTTTCAGTCATCTGCTATAGTCTACTATTTTTTAAGGATAGTTTAGTCTCTGGGCGTGGAGTAAGTCTCTACGTTCGAGCTAAGATTAGCTTCTTAGAATGATAACATCTACATCGTTATTCTTAATTAGAGTAGCCATCCCAGTGTTCTGGAAATCACTTTATGAAAGTATGAAGTCAAGTCTATGATGCTACAACCTGAACCCTAAAAGCGTTTTACCGTTTTATATTGTTTTTATAAACTTATATAAAGTTGAATGCATTAATCTTTTTTTGACGATAAAGCCCTATGTTAACGGTGGATCCATCTCTGTTTCGAAATAGGGGATACGGAGTTCGATCCCAACTGCCGCAGGGTCTGGCATTACATAAATATTATGCATTGACGTCTCCAAAAGAAGAAAAGTCAAAGAAGAAGAAGAACGATTTTGCTCCTTAACCACTCATTTAATCCCACTAAAAGTGATAAATCTGAAATTCATCTTAAAATCTCAAATTCTTATTTCCCCTTAACTGTCATTTGCGGGGAAAATTGGTCGAATCAAGTAAGGACTGGTGTATTAGATTTTAATGATCTTTTTGGCTTTTGAATTTAAGGCAATCATCTCATTTCAAAGGACAGATTCAAATTACAAACAAAAAGATAATTTAAGACTTCTATCGCTGTTTCTGTTTTGAACAACTTGGTCAGTATGTTTTCGAATCCTCTTAGATCAGCTTAACAAGGGAAGGAGCTGGTGCCAACAAGGTCTATTACCTCAACTCTACAAGCCCATGCAAACAAAATTTGGTTACAGTTTACTCACTTCAACAACTTAGACACAACTGTATATTTTAAGAAACAATTTTATTCGCTCATTGAAAAAGTCCCCATTCAACGACAGAAATTCATAAAGATAAATTTTGCAGTAACTGGAAAAACTAAAAAGAAGCTACTCTAGCCAATACCGCAATCAAAAATCGAGCTTGTCAGTCATTTCTCTAATTTCTGCTGGCGTTAACTTCAAGCCCTGTGTCTGACAACCACCCCTTCCACAACATTCTTTTTCAGTTCTGCAGTCTTTATTTAAAACATTGCCCTCTATAGAAGCATTAATTTCCAAAAAATCCCACACTTTTGAACTTTTTCCTACAGCTAACTTGGGTCGTCCTTTGTTCAGTCCTTCCAACATCACACATGCCTTGCACACTGGTTGACTTGATATATAACTACAGCGAGTACATTTTCCTTGAATAGGTAGTCGAATTCCCTCTTTAATCGAAAGTTGCTCCCCTGAAAAATACAAACATCATAACTAACTAAAGAAGCTACAACATCTGAATTGCCAATTCTTATACTGATTAACATATTAATTGTCTTTTTTTCCTCAATATATTCGTTGGAAAACTCTGATAACTTTTTTCCCGGTAAGCTTTTCCACTAAACATAATTAAACTGCAACCAAGGCAGGGGGTTCACCCCTTGCATGTCGACAGATTCCTGTAAATGTAAATAAGCAGTATACCCAAGTCCATTTGAGATCTCTCAATGGTGGGGAAAATATACAATGGAATGACCAAGACAATATATACGGAGATGATCCAAGACAACTTACATGCATAAATGTATTTACATATTTTCTATAAATAGAGACTTCCTTTGAATAGGGAATTGGAACCATTGGGAGGTTTAAATACCGCACTACTAAACATATTCCCAATCTTGAAATCGTCTGTAGATACCGTTGGCTGCACTGAGGTCTGAAATATTTTAGGCTAAATATGTAAGCAGCTGCTGGCTTACGAGATTTTTATTTTTCAAAAAACAATAAGATACTTTTATGCTTCTCTGGCACGTTTCAGATTACGTCTGATTGCCACAGTTACGATACTCCGTGAGGAAGGAGATGACAGCTCTAGCTACCATCACTGCAAGATCTAAGTACCCCTTCATTTATCGAGGAATAAAATTATGGAGTAGTAATGATAAAAAAAATTAATAAAATAAAAAGGTTTGAAAAATTTAGAAATAAAGTTATGAAAAAAACGTATTTTGATTTTTTTTTCAATTGTGGTCTGAGATGTACGAAATAGGATAGAGGAATGCTTGAATTGTTTGTTGTTTTTATTACGGTGACTCCAGAGGTAACTCAGCGAGGAAAGATGTACGGTGCTATTTGCAGTATCAGTTTTTGCTGTGTAGTTTGTTCATAAAAAAAAACTCTTTATTCCTGGTACGCCCCTAGGATAACTTGCTACAGTGAGTTCATAGGCCAGCCAGGAAATTTAGTCGAAAGAATTTTTTTCCCCGAAAAAATATATTCTATTAATAAACAAAACTAACTTAACCGATCAATGGTAATAAATGATTCATCTATCCCACTCTACATTCCAAGACACTTCTTTTACCTCCCCTCAACGTTTTATTAACCCTAATGCTTTCAGACCTTTAACTCTCGAGTTAATATTTGGGTTCTGAAACGTTTAAATTACTTAGAGTACTCGAGTACACCTTAATTTGCATGAACCAAAAGTTGAATCCCCTCATTTTACAAAAGTTTCCGCCCATGGGAACTAGTGAACAGATGATGACAAAAATCTTATTTGAAAATGAAAATAATGAGCTTCAGAACAGAATGCTTTACTTTTTTCAAAAGATGTTCATTTCTCAGTCATTTGACAGACAACTGTATTCCTAATTAGGATAATAAGTCTGCCTCGTTTCCTGGTGCAGACTTCCACAAGCTCAATTTTACCTCTTGTATGAGTTTGAAGTAGAAAAAAGAACAGACTATTGTTTTTCAGAATTTCTTCCCTGAAGCTTCCATAGATCACAATTGGGAAGCAGGTTCTTAAACGATGTTTCTCAAACTTTAATCAGCATAAATACATACTAATGATGAGTATGATCAGCATAATCCCATCAAATGAGGCAAAGTTTTCTGTAAAACCTCAGGTAATAATAGCTACCGAGAATGGGACACAAGCTTTCAATACTACAGGCACAATTCTATGCAATGTTTCGAATGAATATATTATTTTCATATCCATAGAAGTTGCAAGCTCAGGGACAGAAATTTTAAATATATATAGGCTTGAAATAAATAATTTATGTAGATAGGAATGTGGCATCAATGCTTAAAATAAAATCGTTTTACGCTCAAACATGAGGATTTTCAAAAATACCAGCGCGGGCTTCAGGGAATTTTTCGAAGGAAAGGATCTTGGTTGGTCTTAGTGAAATTAAATAAAAAAAAAAACAAGTTTTTTTTAACTTAAAGTAAGGAGTGATATTAAAACTTAAAACGAACAGAAATTACTCCGTATGTGAAAGGGGCTATTCCCTCCTCAAAGCCCCGCTCTTTGCGGTAAAGTTCGACTCTTTCTCTCAAATCTGCTTTTTAAAACAGTGAAAAACTTTAGCGTAAAGAGCGGGGCGTTGAGGAGGGAACAGCCCCCTTTCATATACGCAGTAATTTCTGTTCGTTTTAAGTTTTAATATCGCTCCTTACTTTCAGTTAAAAAAACTTATTTTTTTAATTTAATATCTGGACGTTTTTGAATTAATCCATGTTTTGATTTTGGCTCCCCGCACGTGAGTACTTAGAACGAAATTTGCATATTTTTTTGTTTTGGCTAAATGGCTTTCTCTTAGTTTTGATCGGACGATTTTAAGGAAAAAGGAGTGGGGGAGGAGGCTTAGTTGCCCTTCAATCTTTTGGTTACTTAAAAAGGCAACTAGAACTTTTAATTTTTTACGATCGTTTTTATTAATAAAAAATATAAGTAAGTTCCGAATTAACTTTCGTAACGAACTTCTATATACGCATATTTTTATTACGTATATGAGGGGGTTTGCCCCCTCTTTAATACCTTGCTCTTTACACTAAAGCTTAAATTGTGTCCCAATTCTTTAAGAAATACCCCTAAATCACAAAGGCCGTTGAAGAAATAGTTGAACTTACTAAAAATACTTTAGCGTAAAGAGCAGGTATTTAGGAGGAGATGACCCCCTCATATGCGTAATAATTTCCGTTCGTTTTGTTTTAATGCTACTCCTTACTTTCAGCTGAAAAAACTTTTTACATATTTATCTTTTCATTGTTTTTTGTTGTAAATAATATTAGAAAATCCTGCGCCCCCTTCATGGAAATTCTCTCATCCCATGACAAATTCCTCCATGGAAAGATCCTCCCACGTAACCTCCTCCCTATCCAGGAAAAAATTCCCTTCAAAACGTCTGTACACTTTCCAATAACTATTACTATATGTAGACACTGGTCAAAGTCTGTAACTTGTAGCCCCTCCCCCTGGGACTGTGAGGGAGCAAGTTGTCCCCAAAGGCATAGTTATTAGATTTTTGACTATGCTGAACAAAACGGGTATCTCAGAATTTTGACCCGTTGACTTTGGGAATAAAATGAGCGTGGGAGGGGGTCTAGGTGCCCTCCAATTTTTCGGTCACTTAAAAAGGGAACTAGAACTTTTAATTTCCGTTAGAATGAGCCCTCTCACAACATTTTATGACCACTGGGTCGATACGATCACCCCTGGGAAAAAAAAAAACAAAAAAAAAACAAATAAACACGAACCCGTGATTGGTCTTCTGGCAAAAAAACGAAATTCCACATTTTTGTAGATAGGAGCTTGGAAATTCTACAATAGGGTTCTCTGATGCGCTGAATCCGATGGTGTGATTTTCGTTAAGATTCTATGACTTTTAGGGGGGGGGGATTTCTCCCTATTTTCCAAAATAAGGCAAATTTTCTCGGCTCGTAACTTTTGATAAGTAAGACCAAATTTAATGAAACTTATATATTTAAAATCAGCATAAAAATTCAATTCTTTTGATGTATCTATTAGTATCAAAATCCTATTTTTTAAAGTTTCTCTTACTATTGAGCCGGATCGCTCCTTACTACAGTTCGTTACCACGAACTGTTTGATATTTCCATCTTCTACTGTGCTCAGGATTATAAGCAACAAATTTTGTTATGTAAGCATCTTCAGGCTCTCGCAGACTGGATGATTAAAATATCTTGCTACACAGCCGACTTGAACCACAAGCTTGTTTTTTGTAACAAAGCCTGACAAAATCCCGAAGAGAAAACCTATTTTCCAAGAACACTGATTCATTTCTGAATCAATTATTTATACTGTCAACATTAATTAAAGAGGGAAGTTCTCTTTTTATCTGTTTTCCTTCCCCAGCGCCTACTGTCAAGAAATTGGGAAGTGATTTGTCCTTCTTCTTTTTTTCCATACAGTAAATTGTATTATTAAATGAATCATTCTGCTTGGGCATGATTTTTTCTTTCTTAGACGTAGTCCTTCTTTCTGCTTTTTCTTCGATCCACTAGAAAATGCCTTGATTAAAAATAGGGAAAGGATGAATGACGGATACGGTGATCAAAATTAAACAAGTTTGCCATAGAAAATCAACCCCGCTCGGTTACAAGCTGTAAAAGCCTGAACAATTCGAAAAGACTATCACTAATAATATTTCACATTTCGCTGTAGTTGGTGAAAATACAAATGATTATCTAATATTGATCTCAAAAAACAAATGCCGGACTGTTATTTGGGCTTCTATTCATTTTTCACTTTACCTTTGATTAAATTATACCAACAAAATTTCAAACTAGAAGTGATCAAACCTGTAATTAATAACAGGAGTAAGTACATAGCATTGCAGGCAACTACCTGACAGTAAGGGAGGAGAACTACAGTTACGGTTGGAAATACAGACGGAGTTCAGCCTGCTTCAAAGAAATACATTATCACCACTTTTCTAATGCGGAAAAACATTTTCCTTTATATTGAAAACTCTTTGCTACCTTTTCCATGGAAATTAGATTTTGTCTTGACACGGTGAATCAGCAGACTTGCTTGTTTTAGAAACCAGCATGAGTATAATCACTAACTCATCTTGGAAAGAAACGCGAAATGTCAATTTTCCAAAAGAATCGTTTTTCATTACAGATGGAAGCAGCAAAAGGAATACTAACAACACTATTAGCTGCAATGGCATTTACATCATGAACGGAATAAAGATTTACACACTAATTTCAAATGATGTCATCATATTTTATTTGTTACCGGTAGGTTTAGTCTGATAATGTTTCTTTCTTTAATATAGGCGTTTTGAGTTTCTCTTACATAAAAGCTTCCAAGTATTTTATTGTATTCCTAATGCAACTTTTAATGCTGAATTTAAACAAATAATAACGGATTATGCAAAGTTAAAAGGAATAAATTTATGTACAGTAAATACAAAAACACATTAGTATACTTTTTACATGAGAAAAAAAAACATTTTAAGATGTAGGTCTACATATGGTTTAGATTTACTTAATTTGGTATGAAAAGTAGATTATTATTTTGTAAACAAGTTCGAAGTGAAGGTGTCTAGGAAATGCTGGTGGCGACTTACTAACCCCTGAAATTCGCGTGCTAGCTTGAAATTCTTCGTTTTTCTAGCAGAAATAACTTGATTTTCGAAGCATAAACGAAAGAGTGAAAGAACAAAAATACACCAGGAAATGACACTTATTACAGACAATTCAATAATTTCCGTCGCCTTGCGGCTCAAAACAGCCTTTTAAGCTTAATTATTTCTTAGAAAACGAGGGCAAGAGACAAATCAAAAGAAAAATACACGTTTTAATGGTAGTTCACATATTCTTGCGGTGCTTCGCACCAGAAAATATTGTTCTGACCATCCAACGAATTCATTCTTAAGCGAATCAGTAAAACGATAGCACTCAACTCTGAATGTCAAAGAAACTTGGACCCTTTGCTGCATGAGTCTTTCTTTAAGTATTCTTTTCACTTAAAAAGTTTTTCAAAGGGATGCAAAAATAAAAAATAAATATTGCACTTTTTCAAAGCTTATTTCTAAGATTTCTGAAAACTTATTGTTAAAAATAACTTGTTCTATTATAGAAATTTATACCACTGCCTGATTTTGATGCTGTAGCCACATTTTTGGTGTCTATTCCCAAAGGAAAAGGGAAAATGACACCCTTGGCTATAATTACTATAAGTACTCAGTCTAAGAATGGTAATTTTATTTCTTAGCCGAGCTCCCGAAATTCTAGATCTGTCACTACTTCAAAGGTGTAAATACACCTTTTGGTAGAAAAATTAAAATAATTTCTTAAGCACTGTTCCTCATGATTTTTCTGAATTTGTGCTACTGTATTTATGCAAATTAATGAAAAAAGAAAAAGCTTACAGGATTGTCGGTTTTACGGCGTTCATATAGACAGACAGAGAATTCCTCCTTGTACGATTTGAAGCCATTTAAGGCAAAGTTGCTGACGTTGCAGGAGCGTAACCTTACTGTTTTGAGATCTGATGTGTTTAAAAACGAATTGAACAAGCTTTCCTCACTGGATTCGGCCATAGTATCAAAGACTGTAGCTGTGCAAAGTCGAGTTGAAGTGGGCACTCTTGCGGTTTCAGCAGCCTTACTTAATACCTCCTGTAGAAATGGCGTCAAAGACTGAGAACCAGATCAACCCACTAAGATGGTTTCAAAGATTGAGTGATCAACAAGTGAGAAATTTTCGAATGCAGAAGAATCAAGATGCTGTCTTTAGGAAAAGAGCAAGATACAAATCTTGGCTTGTCATAAAATACTTCTTTAACTCCACGACTATGAGCTCTCTAAGGAGTACAACAATGGGGCCATCACTGGCTCTAGTATTACAAAAAAAATTCAAGCCCTTACTAAGTGTCCTCGACTGCCAGTTACATATAAAGAAGCACTTTGACTACAGTGGCGTCGCAAAAGGGAGCATGCACAAAAATAGCAGCTTCTAGCACAATCAAGCTCTTAGACGAAAGCCAGAGATTATTAATGGTATCATTGCCACCGTTGGATGTAAAAAAAAAGTTCAAAGGCTCCGCACTTTCCTATCAACAAGGAAAGGAGGATTAAAGCCACCCTTTTTGCAGTATTTTTGAAAATATCATACTGGAAAGTGAAAAATTTTATGTTTTTCACTAATTTTCACAGTTTCGTCAATGGTTTACGCAGGTGAAGCGTGTCTTGGGATAACCAGAGCTGCGATATCGTTTCCTGACTCACCCCAATCCCCCGACTCTTCTTCTCTACTAATTTCGTCATACTCTTCCGTAAACATTTAATCATTTTCATCAGATTTTTCAAAGAACTTATTTTCATTTCCGGAGTTTTTATATTCAGAATCATTTCCACCAGTTGGCTTGACATCTTCGGCTTCATCAGGGAACTCCGAGCAGTTTTCTTCGGGGGTATAATTGGTTTCGAGAGAACCAAAATCCAAGAGCGCGTGCCAAATATAAATGATGAGAATTTGCAAAACATGAAGATCAGGAATTTGCTCCTAGCCTGCACGCTTTGACGAAACTGCTCCCAGAATCAGTCACAACACGAAACATATTATATGTCCGCGCAAACCTCCTCAGTGAAACTTGGATTGCTGAAAGAATGTTTAACCTTCTTGAAATGTAAAGTACATTGGTGCAACTTCTACTCGTTTTTCATTTTCCCTGGGGTAATAGGCAAGGGCCTCTATATTGCCAGATCCCTTTGCAGACCAATAGTCTAAAGTCCAGCTGGCCTGATTGGTATACCTTACAGTAGCCTTTAGCTTAACTTGTGTTTCTCTGGCAGAAATATTCATCTGAAGATGGATCTTCCTAGATCTCTCCTGGATGGTGCTTTCAAGCCTCCTGTTACTTATGAAATTAATTTTTAAAAACTTTCCAAAATGAAGTTTTTGAAAGAAAAGTAAAGGCCATATTACACTTACGATCAGAAGAAATCGAAATCTACAATAGCTTAAACTCAAAACGACAAAAAATTACTATTAAAGAATAAATTAAACCAAAAACGAACTGAAATTAAATAAACAA
This sequence comes from Artemia franciscana, assembly GCF_032884065.1. Lineage (NCBI taxonomy): Eukaryota > Metazoa > Arthropoda > Branchiopoda > Anostraca > Artemiidae > Artemia > Artemia franciscana. The sequence goes on along the minus strand of NC_088863.1, from coordinate 42,663,873 downwards.
TTATAGCGAAAAAAAGATACAACTGGTAGCCTACTAATATAAATGAATAATTAAATCTTAAAACGGGTAAAGCTTAAATTGAATATGCAAATCAAGCTTAAAATGAATAAAAATGTTTTGCCTTTGAAGTATAAATGAAACCCAAAACGAACAGAAATTAAATAAACAACCATAGCAAACTAAGATACAGTAGGCACTAATGTAAATAAATAAATAAAGCTTAAAACGAGCGAAAATAAATTGCATATACAAATCAAGCTTGAAACGAAAAAAAATCATAACAAATAATAGTTCTGGATATTACCTCCTTCTCTCACTTTAAAAGTCTAAAACCTACTGTGTCATCGGGACTCTACTAATAACGAACTATAAGAAAAATATTTTTTGTAATTATTACAAAATTGAAAATAAACATGAAAATTACAGCAAAATTAAATTTTGAATTGATGATCTTCCAGTAATTAACATTATTATATATAATATATTAAGTTTAATTTTATTAGTTGTTTCCAAGAATGTTCAAAGCAAATATAGTTTCACTACAAACAAGAGTTTGGATACTGCCCCCTTCCCTAACTGTTAAAGTTTAAAGCATACTACGTCATTGGCGCTTCACTGGAAACGAACTAAATTACAAACATTTTCTTTTCCCGTTATTACAGCATTGAAAATGAAAATAAAAATTACAGTGAAATAAAATCTTGAACTGATGATTTTTCAAAAATTACTTTCATTATATGTCAAATATTCAGTTTGATTTTATTTGTACTTTCCAAGACTTTTCATGACACATATAGTTTTCAGTTAAGCGCCAATGACGCAGTAGCTTTTACACTTTTACAGTGACAGAAGGACGCAATACCCAACATTTATTTATTGTGATTTTTGTTTATTTCAAGCTTGATTTGCATATTCAATTTAAGTGTGGCTCGTTTTAAAATTTATTTATTCAATTATATTAGTACCTACTGTATGGTTTCAAAAACATATAATAACGTTTTCTGTTGAAAAACAGAAAAAATGCAAATTGTTATTTCAAATTTTTTTTTATTAGTTTGTTTTGCAATATTGTAGAAATCATTACACCTGCTCATTTATAACGTAACAGGAATGAGGAGGAGCTTTACGAACTTTGGAACCTAATTTGAGGTTGTGCAAAAAAAAAAGTAAATGGTATCTTAAAACTTGATATGTTGCATTATTAATTTTACTTGACAATTATAATTATAACTTGCGGCAATCGTGAATTCCATTTATTCCTAAATTTGAGGCTAGTTTCACTTCGTTGCATCAGCTGATTTCATCTTAATCAAGTAAAACATTTGCAAAAAACGCCAGAAAAATAGGAGAATTCGCATTTTAAATGCAAAGAAATACTTGGTACAAATATTCAACAAATGTAAATCATCGGATTCCATTAGCATTCTTTTTATGCAGCTATTTCTCGGTTTGGCTGGTTGTATAAAATGAGTTGCAGTCGACAAAACCAAAGTATAGACAAAACCACTTTCTATTGATTGAATGAAACCGTGCGAGAAGATGACGGGCTTCCCATGTGTTTGAAGTAAATAAACTGTTCAGATAGGGTTTCAATCATGTTGAACTAATTTTGCTGATTTTGTTTTTTATCTCTTTAAATATTTCTTTTTGAAAGAGCTTTAGAGTTGAAAAATGAAAATCACTATGAATATCAATCTTCTTCTATCAAATATCATCTATACACATCTACATTGTTTAGGTTTACTGTACTGTTCTAATGACACAGCTCCGAAATAAGCATATCATTCAATTTACCGTTCAAGATTCTAAGTAAATACAAGTAAAGGTGCAGATTATTTCCCCCTGTAGTTGAGGATGTAGAGGTCCTGCCAATAGAACCAGGATGTACAACAAGAAGTAATTTGTTTATATCCTGCTTCTACTGTACAGTATCTGTGCAATTTTGATGCTCAATTGACTGATTAACATATAGTAAGTAATAATTTGTTTTTATCAGGGGGAACAAAATTGCGCTTTTACTCTTCTCCCATTGACACACATCTACTTTCAGCTGACTCCTAGGCCCCTTATTCGGCCTACCTAAAACAATATAGCTGCATTATTTGATATGTTATACACACCAAGTGCCATCATCTTACTTACTTCTACTTGATATTGGCTCTCCAATTCCAAAAATTGTATGTGGTATTATGTGTAAGCCCGCTTCTTCACAATTTAAAATTATGTTTAACTTAAAAACAGGAACAGAACAAGTAAATAAAAAACAGACCGTCTTTTTTTTTTATTCTGTTTCTGCTTTTTATTATGAACTTAACAGAAACAGAAAACAGAAAGAGTGTCTATGCTTGCAGGTTAGGAATGGCATGTACTAATGATCAATAAGGAGAATTTTAAATCTTGCTTGGAAAGATATTAATGAAAAAAATTCGAGCAGCAAACTTGATGACCGAAAAGAACAAGGATCAGTCATAGTAGTACATGCGTATGCCCCTCCAAAAACAGAGAGAGAGAGAGAAAAAAAATTTTTACACAAAGTTATTATAAAACTAGCTGCCAACACCTAGTTGGTGGGGCGCCTCGCCTCCCCCCAAGCCCCCCCGCGCGCGTAAGTCGTTACGCGCCATATTAGTTACGCGCCATTGTAGTTGTGTCCCTGTTTCCCACCTGTGAATAGAGATAGACATATATATATATATATATATATATATATATATATATATATATATATATATATATATATATATATATATATATATATATATATATATATATATGTTTTTAACTACGTAAAACATGCGAATATACAACATTCTTCGCTGTCCCATTGTCTATGCATATAAATAGATTGTCAGGTTTACTGACTCTTGAACATACAACATATAATTGTCCATGGGAAAAACAATCCGTATTCAGATCTACACCTCATTATTCTAATGATGTGTCCCTGTGTCCCGGTCGTCATTTATATTCCCTTTGTCCCGGTCGTCATTTGTGTCCCGGTGTTCCAGTTTGTTATTTCTCTTGAGTGTCCCGGTCGTCATTTATATTCCCTGTGTCCCGGTCGTCATTTGTGTCCCGGTGTCCCAGTCTGTAATTTCTATTCGAACAATCCCCTTTTCCCGGTCGTCGTTTATATATCCCGCCTGTACCCCGGCGTCCCCGTTGTAGTTGTGTCCCTGTGTCCCGGTCGTCATTTATATTCCCTGTGTCCCGGTCGTGATTTGTGTCCGGGTGTCCCAGTCTCTAATTTCTCTTTGAGGTTCCCGGTCGTCATTTATATTCCCTGTGTCCCGGTCGTCATTTGTGTCCCGGTGTCCCGGTATGTAATTCCATCAGTTGACAAACATGACGTCAGTCGACAAACAACTTCATGACGCATACAGCTCAATCCTTAAAATGACGTCAGTCGACAAAAATGACGTTAGTCAACACACAAACATGACGTCACTCGACACACACACACACACACACACAGACAACTTAAGCGCCACCCCAACACCTATTTAGTGGGGCGCTTCGCGCCCCCCCCAAGCCCCCCCGCGCGCGTAAGTCGTTACGCGCCATTGTAGTTGTGTCCCTGTGTCCCACCTGTGAATAGAGATAGACATTATATATATATATATATCTATATATATAAAAATAAGTTGTCTGTCTGTGGATCAGGTGACGTCATGTTTCTGTGTTGACTGACGTCATGAAATTAGTTGTCGTTATTTTTGCTTTGACGGTGACGTCATTCAAGATATTTAAGACATATGTTCACGTAGAAATCTATTAATGTTTAAGTTTACAATGACTGATGAACTTACAATGGCAAAAGCCGATGAAGATGCTCAAAGAGTCTATGCCAAAAAACTTGCTGCTGATAGAGAAAGTCAGAAAAGAAAGCGTGCCGAGGAATCAAAAGAACAGCAAGGAAATGAATGCTTGCCTGAAAAATTCTAATTTATGGGCACACCTAAAAATATTAAAATTAACTACAAATATGCGTGTCCGATTGCAAAACGATGACTCTGGTCAAACATTTTCAGATCAATTGCTGGCAATTGGAAACGGAAAGCTCCCAGTAGACTCAATTTCAGGACGTATACAACTACCTGCTGATTTCTGTAATTTAGTGACGTCCAAAAATGAATTGATTGAAAAAGTATTTCCGAATATTCTAAAAAATTATAAAAATAATAAATGGCTAAGTGAAAGCGCGATTCTCGCACCCAAAAATATAGACGTCCACGAAATCAACAATATTGTTTTGACCAAGATTCGAGACCAGGCAGTCCTTTACAAGTCAGTCGACACAGTTTTGGAACCAAATGAAGCGGTTAATTATCCATCTGAATTTTTAAATTCCATAGATCTTTCAGGGTTTCCACCACACGTGCTACAACTAAAAATAGGCGTACCAATAATACTTTTAAGAAATATCAACCCACCAAAGCTTTGCAATGGCACGCGACTTGCCGTAAAAAAAACAATGGAAAACCTAATAGAGGCCACAATCTTGACAGGGCCTTTTGAGGGTGAGGCTGTTCTTATTCCTCGCATTCCCATGATTCCAACGGATCTGCCTTTTCAATTTAAAAGATTGCAATTCCCAATTCGATTAGCATTTGAAATCACCATTAACAAAGCTCAAGGTCAATCATTAGAAAAATGTGGTATAGATCTTAATACTGATTGTTTTTCCCATGGACAATTGTACGTTGCATGTTCGAGGGTCGGTAAACCTGACAATCTATTTATATGCAGCGACAATTGGACAGCGAAGAATGTTGTATATTCGCAAGTTTTACGCAGTTAATTTGTATTGTATCTATCTATCTATCTATATAAAAAAGCGAAGAATGTTGTATATTCGCAAGTTTTACGCAGTTAATTTGTATTGTATCTATCTATCTATCTATCTATCTATATAAAAACGAGTTGTGTGTATGCATGTTTGTTTGTTTGTAAAAAGAGCGTTTGCATATGACGTCATTATTAGTACATACGGCTTTGTATGTGCATAGACGATGGGAAAGCCAAGAATGTTGTATATTCGCAAGACTCTGGTCAAACATTTTCAGATCAATTGCTGGCAATTGGAAACAGAAAGCTCCCAGTAGACTCAATTTCAGGACGTATACAACTACCTGCTGATTTCTGTAATTTAGTGACGTCCAAAAATGAATTGATTGAAACAGTATTTCCGAATATTCTAAAAAATTATAAAAATAATAAATGGCTAAGTGAAAGAGTGATTCTCGCACCCAAAAATATAGACGTCCACGAAATCAACAATATTGTTTTGACCAAGATTCGAGACCAGGCAGTCCTTTACAAGTCAGTCGACACATTTTTGGAACCAAATGAAGCGGTTAATTATCCATCTGAATTTTTAAATTCCATAGATCCTTCAGGGTTTCCACCACACGTGCTACAACTAAAAAAAGGCGTACCAATAATACTTTTAAGAAATATCAACCCACCAAAGCTTTGCAATGGCACGCGACTTGCCGTAAAAAAAACAATGGAAAACCTAATAGAGGCCACAATCTTGACAGGGCCTTTTGAGGGTGAGGCTGTTCTTATTCCTCGCATTCCCATGATTCCAACGGATCTGCCTTTTCAATTTAAAAGATTGCAATTCCCAATTCGATTAGCATTTGCAATCACCATTAACAAAGCTCAAGGTCAATCATTAGAAAAATGTGGTATAGATCTTAATACTGATTGTTTTTCCCATGGACAATTGTACGTTGCATGTTCGAGGGTCGGTAAACCTGACAATCTATTTCTATGCAGCGACAATTGGACAGCGAAGAATGTTGTATATTCGCAAGTGTTACGCAGTTAATTTGTATTGTATCTATCTATCTATCTATCTATATAAAAACGAGTTGTGTGTATGCATGTTTGTTTGTTTGTAAAAAGATCGTTTGCATATGACGTCATTATTAGTACATACAGCTTTGTATATCCACAGACAATGGGAAAGCCAAGAATGTTGTATATTCGCAATTTTTACGTAGTTTGAAACACATATATAAATCTATCTATATTCATAGGTGGGACACAGGGACACAACTACAATGGCGCGTAACGATTTACGCGCGCGGGGGGGCTTGGGGGGGAGGCGCGAAGCGCCCCACCAACTAGGTGTTGGGGTGCTAGCACCCCAACAGCTAGTATATATATATATATATATATATATATATATATATATATATATATATATATATATATATATATATATATATATATATAGTCGAAAATATATATATATATATATATATATATATATATATATATATATATATATATATATATATATATATATATATATATATATATATATATATATATATATATATTTTCGACTACGTAAAACATACGAATATACAACATTCTTCGCTGTCCCATTGTCTATACATATAAATAGATTGTCAGGTTTACTGACTCTTGAACATGCAACATATAATTGTCCATGGGAAAAACAATCCGTATTCAGATCTATACCTCATTATTCTAATGATGTGTCCCTGTGTCCCGATCGTCATTTATATTCCCTTTGTCCCGGTCGTCATTTGTGTCCCGGTGTTCCAGTTTGTTATTTCTCTTTGAGTGTCCCGGTCGTCATTTATATTCCCAGTGTCCCGGTCGTCATTTGTGTCCCGGTGTCCCGGTCTTTAATTTCTATTCGAACAATCCCTGTGTCCCGGTCGTCATTTATATATCCCACCTGTGCCCCCATCGTCCCCGTTGTAGTTGTGTACCTGTGTCCCGGTCTTCATTTATATTCTCTGCGTCCTCGTCGTGATTTGTGTCCGGGTATCCCAGTCTGTAATTTCTCTTTGAGGTTTCCGGTCGTCATTTATATTCCCTGTGTCCCGGTCGTCATTTGTGTCCCGGTGTCCCGGTATGTAATTTCATCAGTTGACAAACATGACGTCAGTCGACAAACAACTTCATGACGCATACAGCTCAATCCTTAAAATGACGTCAGTCGACAAATATGACGTCAGTCGACACACAAACATGACGTCACTCGACACACACACAGACAACTTATTTTTATATATATAGATAGATAGATAAACGAGATTCCAGGTCGGTACAAATAGGAATAGATGGTATCTTAGCTTAGATAAATAAAATAATTTATGGTAACAAACTGTAACTAAGGAGCGACACGGCTCAACTGTAACCAAAAATCTAAAAAAAAACCCAGTTTTTATAGCAATAGATACATCAAAAGAATAAAATTTTTATGCTGATTAAAAAAAAAATGTAATGTTCCACTAAGTTTAATGTTACTCAACAAAGTTAAGAGCCCAAGAAAATTTGCCCAGTTTTGGAAAAAGGGAGAAAACAGCCCAAAAAGTCAAGGAATCTTAATGAAAATTCCTCCATTAAATTCAGTATATCAATGAAACCTATGTAGAGGTTTCAAGCTCCTATATACAGATGTGTGGAATCTTGCAATTTTTTTTTGCCTGAAAAAAGATTAGGGATGCGTGTTTATTTGCTGTTTTTTTTTTTTCACGGTAATCGTATCGGACCAGCTATTCTAGAAGATCGGGAGAGGACTCGTTTGATAGGGAATCAAAAGATTGAGTGCACTCTTGAAGTGATCAGGAAGATTGAAGGGAAGCTATGCCCCCTCACATGCCGATTTTTCCCAAAGAAATACAGTCAAAATTTTGATATAGCCATTAGTTGAAAGGTCCAATAGCTATTCCGTAAGAGATAACACGACGTTTCTAATTGGGAAGTATACAGACATTTTAAATTTTTTTTTCTGTGGTGGTGGTGGCATTTTCTGACTGGAGGGATTTTCCATGGTGAGAAATTTCCGTGGGGAGATTTCCGGGGTGCGAGGTTTCCAGGGGAAACTTTAATGTGGGAGGAATTTGTCCGCATTGGTATACAATATTCTTTTCATTTGTCTTACTTTGTCTTTGCCGACTAAATTTAACATGTGAAGGCATTCCGGGAAAAAATGTCGGCTGCGTTATAATTTTCTACAGAATTTTTCCATGGGGGAGGGGTATTTTCCTAGGGAGAAATTCTCCATGGGGGAATTTTCCACGAGAGCAAATTTCCACTGGGAGGGGGGATTTTGTGATAAATTTTCTACGGAGGGTGGATTCCCGACATGATTTGAAGAATGATCAGAAATTAAAGCCATTTTCAAATTAAAGTATTATAAGAAGAATTTTTCAGGGCGTAATCATCTTCAGGAAATTTTCATGGGGGATTTTTAGTTAGACTAAAAATGTTCGGAAGGAGATTTAACGTGAGAGAAACTTCACTTTGAGATCTGCTGGAGGAGGGAATTTCCCAAGGAGGGGAGCTGAATATCCCAGCATTATTTGAAAAATGATCAGAAATTAAAAAAAAAACAAGTTTTTTAAACTGAAAGTAAGGAATCACAATAACATTTCAAAAGAAACAGAAATGTTCCTTTGAAATGTTATTGCTTTTTATGCTAAAGTTCGACTTTTAATCTTCATTCTTTAGAAACGACTCCTGAAACACAATAGCTGTTTGATTAGAATAAGAAACTTTTTTGAAGTTCTAAAATGCTTCAGCGTGATGAACGGGATGTTGAGGGGGGGGGGCAACCCCCCCCATATACAAAGAAATTTCTGCTCGTTTTAAGCTTTAATATTGTTCCTAATTTTCTTTAATTCGGTGTAGGAACTAAAAAAAAAGCAATGGTAATAGACTGCTGCAATTTTTGAAGATACAACAATATTATTACAATTATACGGTATTTGGTAAAAAAAATGATCAATAAGTTAACATGGTACTCACATAATCCTAAGACGACTGATCTTATTGGTTTTGTTATTTGAAATCAAAGACTGATAGGATTGATACAGGACACTGGGATATATAAGAGTGCCGCTATTGATGTTAAAAGTAAATACCTCATTACCTAGTACTATCTAGAGTTAATCTGAAGCTGAAATTTAGGAACGGCAATATACCCCGGAAAGTTATTTTGACGTTGACATACTCCAAGATGAAAATTTGAAAAGAACCTTCCAAGAACAGTTGGAAATAAAACTGCAGAGTCTACAATTGGACAACGCAGAAGATTGAAGGAGCAATTTTAGGAGAATAGTTTGCGAAGTACCAGAAAAAAATATAGGGAAGGACGTTAGAGAAACAGCTAAGAATAATAGCGGAACCATTTTAAGGTCCTTATAAGAGAGAAGTGGTTAGCGTAAGAAGTTTCTGAGTGATGATTTTTACGAGAACGAGATAAATAAGGCAAGTAGAGAAGGTATCAAAATATGAATAGAGGAGATTTGAAGAAGAGCGAACGAATAAATTATCAAGGATTTGGAAGATGTGGCCAGACGGCATATAGTAAGATACTGTATTGACATGTTAATAATCGAGAGGAAGTTGCAAATTCAGACTAGTCCCAATTATAAATAGCGAAGGTGAGAGTGTCAAGGAGAGACACCAGAACATTTTGAGAATGTTCTAAACAGTGACAAAGTTGTATGAAATGATAAAGAATAGATTTTTATTTTTTTTATCTACAATTTGGGAGTCAGGGAAAATTTATTTGCAAGGAAGAGTCAGAGACAGTATTAAAATGGTTGAAAAAGACCTTGGGTGCTCATGGCATGGTAAATGAGTTTTGAATACGGTGCTTGCGAAGAAAGAGACAAGATAATAAAGAACAAAAACACGAGTTTTGAAAAAGGCAACGAATCTAGTGACTTTGGAAAAACTTTAAATAAATCCAATTATAAGAAGAATCCCTGCAAAAAAGAATCACTGTAGTAATTACAGCAGTATTAGCTTGATTTTTGCATGAAGTGAACTACTTAGAATGGTAGAACTTATTACACTTTGAGATGCTCCAGATAAAATTCTAAGAAAAAACTGTATGTACTGACCAAAATTCTCTATTTAGGTTAATAATTGAAAAATGTCTGATCACCAGAAAACTTTAGTCGCCAGTATTACATATTACAAACAGGCATTTGATTTAGCTGATAAATTGATTTCCTTGTACAGCATACTAGATTACTACATTAAAATGATAAGGGCTCTGTACAAGAATAATGCAGCATTTAAGGCAGGAAGTGAACTTAATAATTGGTTGGGTGTGAAATCAGGAGTTAAGGAAGGTTGCGTCCTATTTCTGTTTCTACAGATTTTTGATAGAATTTGTTTTAAGGAACACGATAAAGAAATTAAGTTTTGATTTATAATTGTCCTAGACTAAAGACGATGATTCAAGGGTACTAGACAGAATTTTTGTTAAAGTTAATAAGCATTTGAAGGTTTTGAGGGTTCAAGGTGTAAGAGAAGGCCTGAGGATTAATGTTAAACAGATTAAATCCCTTAGACTAGGAATAAATGAGGGTAAATATGTGATGTTAAGTAGCGACAAAACTAATCAAGTGGATAGCTTCCCTTAATTGGGCAAGATTATTAGTAAGGATGGGGACTACAGTAAAAGAATGAAAAGTAGAATAGCCAAGGCTTAGTGTTTTTTGTTTTTTTTTAGATAAAGCAGGTTTGGAAAAACAGTAAAATAAGCTTTGAAGTAAAACTAGAATATTGGAGGCTGCGGTAATGACAGTGGCCAAGTATGGCTCTGAACTCTGGCCATTTTCGAAGCTCGAGAAAGAAAGATAAGTTAAATGCTTTCAATAGGAATTGTCCAAGGATGGTTTTAGATGCTCGTTTTACTAATTTAGTATTTTGGTTCAGGAGGGAAGTCCGTCAGCTAAGAGCTGCCAGAAGTTAAAATACTTGCTATCAACTCAGTCTTTTATTGTCAATGTCTCCTTCTCTATGAGAATTCGCATGTAAGGTTAGTTCTAAGCTTATTTATTATTACAAAAAAGTTTGATTAACCCAATAGAACTGTACTATTTACAAGCCTTTCTGGATTCTGGATCAAACAGATAGTTCTGTGATGCTTCTCATATTCTAATGTATATCAAATTCTTGCCAAAGCTGCTTATAAGACCACCAGTATCCACCACAACATTTTGGTTTACAGCTATATGCAACCCCCTTTGATCTTTCCTCTCCTGTTCAGTTCTGAAGGTACGATTTTAGCCACATTAAGGCACGAGAAAACTCGACAGGGAGCTTTAATCGAAGAAAACTCAAATTCAAGCCACTTCTCCGAGGAAGTCCTGACGAGCACTGGCTAGTGCCTTTAACAAAGTGTCTACAACACTTAGAGCCGCTTGCATTTTCACGCTTATGTCGTCAATAGCGACATGAAAAGACGTATATATTTGGTTTGAACACTTCATTCAAAGTTTGATGAGTTCCCCTAGCCTATTTTAGGTCAACACGTAACGATAAATGTTACTGTTTACTAGCTTAATATTAGCATTTACTATTAGCTTAATGCCATTTCTCTTCTGATGATCTAATATGGGCAAATTGTGACAGAACATTTTTTTTTTTTTAACTTCAAACTTTGAAGTATGGTCAAAAAGAATGCTACAACGTTTGCAGCAAAGAGTGCGGGAACTGATAGAATAGGAAACAAGTTTCTCTATGAAAAAAATGGCCCTTTTGCGTTATCCAACCAAATTTACAATCAACTAAATTAAAATAACAGCAATATTTTTACTTTTGCTTTACATTTGCGGAATTTCACCAAAAGGTACAATAGGCAGACGCATGCATTGGTTTTTAGCCCAGCTTGTCATCGTCATTCTAACCTAGGCCTTCCTTTTTTATAATCAAACAAGAGTTTATGAACAAACAATGTGTCAACTTTTAGGCAATCTCAAGTTCAATTAAAATAAACCCAGCTATTAAACTGCAATCCAAATTTGAAATAAATTAATTTCAAGAAATTTTAATTAACCGAAATTAAGCTTGTTTTGAATTTTTCAAGTTATGTCGGGCAACATTATTAGTACGAGAAGTAATTTCTAATTCCTATTAAATACATATTAAAGCGCTCAAAGTGTCGTAATAATCAGTTTCCCACATTTTTTGGTTTGTGCCAAAAAACAAAGTACAGCTGAATAGTACAGGAAATGTACCTCAGTTTTCATAAGACTAAAATGAAACGAAACTAAAGTCAAGAAGGAGACCAAAATGCAATTTGTTATTTACTGCAGCAGCTATTCCAAAATATAAAGATATTTAGTTTTAGTAGTACTTTCAGATTACCAAGTAAAATATTACTTAGTATTAAATTAAGTCTAGGTATGCTTTTTGGTCTATGTCATCTTCTGATTACGTTTTTGTTACCATTTTCAAAATTGTGTTCAGCACCGCAAATTCGAAATAAAAGGTACACCATAATTCTAACAGGAAAAGAAAAGTAAGCAGTTCTTACACTGTTAAAAAATTTAATTCTAAGTACTGTTTTGCTGCACTTTTCACAATTCAACTTCGTCCTGATAAGCAAAATAAGTACATTTGCTGCTATTCAGTGTCTCTAATACAATCACTTATATAGTTTGGAAAAACAAGCATACAGGGTCCATTTTGGTGTAGCATCATTTTTATTAAAGGTGGAAGCAGACAGCGATACTTAAATTTACAAAACTAGACGAGAAACCTTTCACAATATAAACTTTTAAGCTAATGTACAATGTTGACGGATGTTGACCGTCACTGACAGATTTGTCCAAAAATGTTTGGAGTTTATTCTGTAAAATATGGGCGTTTGGAATTTCTCTAAGGTAGACTCGCCCAAGAGTTCAAATGGGTTCTTAATGCAACTTTTGAAGGTGAGTTCAAAGTCTGAATGGCAAAAATAGATTTGGTCTACGGATGACAGGCATGCGTTTATAGGAACATTCATCTACTCGACAGGAATTAATAAAAAGTATCTATTAATTCCCATATTTAAAGAACAAACTTACTTCTCACAACAATGCAAATACGACTGAATGCCTCAAAGAAAGTACGTCTTCGCGGAGGAGGTAAAGAGGTATAATACACAGCAATTCAGCATAATCTAAAAGGATGTAATGTGAAGGGGACTGCAAGGTGGAGGAGGCAAAACGACTCAACCATCCATTTTATAGTTCAAAAAAAGAATCTTGTTCACTCAAGCATACTCAATTATGCATTCATTTAACATAGGCATAAGCTACTTTCTTTAATTAATTCAAGCTGTACTCTACAAAAAAAGTACTACTTGAGTCTCAAAAGATAACCGGTCTCTTTTATAACTGGAAGCGATAATGAAAAGTGCATTTTGAAGTCTCTTTTGAAAAGTTTTACCCACATTTCCAGACCTTATTATCAATACATTCAATAAGTAAAATGATTACTCAGTCCCTCTAGCTCAATGGATAATAAAGATTAGTATTGCTGTATATTAGTGTTAGCTTAGTACCAATTGTAGCCACTCACTTGTATTCAGGCGCATCTTCTTTTTTTTATTGAAAGCTCAATCGCCAAATCTAATCAATTCATAAAGAGTGGTGGTCATTGATTGCGACAGATGCGAAAGCTCACCCTTCATTTTCAACTAGGCAAAGCTCTTTTCTTTTTACTTTTAGACAATCACTTCATTTGACTTATTAGAAAAGGAAGGAAAGAAAAAAAAAACTTCATTACATTTATCAATTACATTATAATAAACTGAACTAGTGTGTAGTAGATTGTATGCAATAAAATGGGAAAATGGAATAAAATTTAACCCATGAGAAGATGTTTAGGACAGTAATAGGACACATTTTTTGTGAGTATCAACGTCTTCCTCTCCGAAAATATTCGAGATATTATATTTTATTTTCCGGATATTTGGGAGTCAAAAGCAACAAAAAACAACACTTTCAACGTTTGTAAGCTTAATAAAAGTAATTTATATAAACCTTTTTCCGCTCGACAAATGATTAATTGTAGAATTATAAGTTATAAGTTCTTCGTGTATATTTGTTTGTATGACAATAGTGTGTAACACAAATTGCCTACCTATTTATACATTCAATAAATTAGCCCCTTTTGATTCCATTTTGTGTTAGCGCTTACATCTTGATTTTAACTCAGTTCATAACATGTTAATTTAACTTAGCCTTCATTTTCTGTAAATTCTCGATTTTTGACGTCTAATCCTTGATCTTAACTCATTTCATAAAAAATTCATGATTAGAGTTCATTTTCTGTCATTCTCGTTGACAGATTTACCATTATAGTTGAAAACCTGCTATAGAAGGAAACACAAAATCGTAACAAATCACCAAGCGAGTCAAAAACTCCCAAAACACCCATTTCTATCTACCTACACTCCGCTCAATTTATCAACGTCCAATTACTAAGCAAAAAAGGTACAATAATCAAATTATCCAGAAAGACAAATCGTTACGACAAATTTCCTGCATTCAAAATGAAAACAATCCAAGACTAGAAACATATTCCAAAATAGGATTTAGAAGGCTTTGAAAGCTTAATTAGTATTAAATTATTGATGGGATAGGTTCATTTCCCAAGGAACAATCAAAATAAAGGCTGGCAAGCATCATCCTGTTAATGAAGAGCAAAGACAAAAGGTTAGAAAGTTTTATTATCTTGATTGTTGACAGAAAAAACTGTAAAAGCACGTTCACTGTAAGACAGTGCTTAGCTTTTAACTTGACGTTTAACGTCATATTAACATGTACAAAAAAAAACGCCAGAAGCTTAGTTATTTAGGCTAAATATCCCTTCCAAAAAATCCAATATTTACATTGCTATCAGCCAGTAGAAAAACCCATTAAAAATAGACAGAAAAAAAAAGAAACGAAGAAAGCAGTGCGGCTGAACCTCACTAGACTTGATATGACACTTCAAAAAAAAAAGTCATAATATACTAACATATCAGACAGTTCCAGCGGTAGCCCTTTGTAATTGCCAGATACAAGTGTGTCTTTTGTTTTTTTTTGACTGAATACTGTCAAGCATTTTGACAAACACTCACTAAGCCTGCGTAAGAGGCACGAAAATCTGAAACTAATATAACAGATACCTCATTATAAGTATGGTGACTTGTAGCTTATTATTATTTGTTTAGTGTTTATTTTGAAATGTAGTTAAACCTTGAAACAAGATGCCAATGACTGCCATACTCGAACTTTCTAACAACCTAATGTGAGCTTTCATTGACATATTTTCTGCTTGTTTTTTGAAATAATCGAAATCCGTACGTTTTCTGTTGTTTCTATCTAATTGATGACCTTACGTTGATATTTTTTGAATGAATATATATTTTAACACATTGTGAGATATCTTGTGAAACCTCAGAATTCAACCTGAAGAATTTGAAATCTAATTTTAGATGAAAAACCCCCAAAAAAAAAACATTTTATGAAGTTTGGTTCATGATTTGCTGTATACTTATTACTTAAAATTTCAGTCTAAAAAGATCATTACATCTTTTTTGAATGTCATTTCCTTGGTTCTTTTTCAATATTCAAAATCATCACTAGATTTATTACACTTGTCTATCATAGGTAGCGCAATAGCGCTGCCTAAGTAAAGAGCGATGAGGGCACAATGTATTTTGTTTTTTGTATTGTTTTTTTTTTTTTTTTAATTAGGGCATTTCGTATTGAAGGATTTGTCGTAAAAACTTCAAAAAAAGCTAATTCTGCAAATTGAAAGGGTAGGTGCCCTTTTTAATAGTCGAAAGTGATTGGAAGGCAACTAGCCCCCCTCCCAGGCCCACCGTTTCCCTAAACACATCCAATCAAAGTTTTGAGATAGCCATTTTGTTCAACGTAGTTGAAAGATCCAGAAATTATTTATTTAAGGATGTCAACGCCCCTACAGCCCTCAGGGCAAGGGTTGTAAGTTATGTCCTATGGCAAATAAGATGTATACGGAAAGAGTGATCGTATAAACTTCTGAGGAGGGCTAATTGGATTGCTAATCAGAAGTTTTAGTGCCCTTTGGAGCTTCAGAATGATGGTGGGGTGGATACCCCCCCCACCTCGTATTTTTCCGGAATGCATTTGATAGAAATTTTGATGTGTCCACTTGTTGTCATAGAAACTTCGAAGAAAGCTCATTCAATTTAAAATTGAAAGAGTTAGTGCTATTTATAATAGTCGGAAGTGATTGGAGGGAAACTAACCCCATCCCATGTCCACCATTTTCCCAAACACATCAAATCAAAATTTTGAGATAGTCGTTTTGTTAAACGTAAATGAAAGTTCCGGGAATCATGTCTTTGAGGATGACAACCCCCCAGAGCCCTCAGGACAAGGTTATAAGTTATGCCCTGGGGACATATAAGGCTACAGAAAGGGTGATCGTATAAACTTCGGAATGGGCTTATTGGATTGGTAATCAGAAGTTGCAGTGTCCTTTTTTAGATTGAGCGATTGAAGGGTGGATATCCCCCCCCCAACCAAAACTCGTAATTTTCACAACATGCATCAATTTTATTTTGGGTACATTCTAGGCTACTGATTTATTTTTTTATTAAGTCTAATATCAGTTTCTTTTAACTGTTTTAACTTTTATAATAACTGTTTTCAAAAAATATAATTGGGGTACGAGAAAGACAACTTCCTTGTTCAGTTATTTAGTAATTTCTATTCGCTTTGAGTTTGAGTTGAATATTAGTTTAATTTTTGTAACTGATAAGTTTATTAGGCTATAGATTTCAATTTTATTTAGGTTGTTGCTTTTAACTTTTAGTTGATTTTTCATTATAATGTCAATTTTTTTTACTCTGCTGAAGAAATACTTTCGCTCTTTACTTTTGTTAATGAAAACTCGTTTTTTTTACATTTAATCTATGAAAAACTAACGTTGGCAAGCGTGAGTGAAGGCAGCACAAACTGAAGGAGGATGGTTTATTGACATAATTGCATATTAACAAAAATGGAAAATGAATATTTTTCTTTTGAAAGTGTCGGAGGACACTGTTTTGTAAGCGTAATAAAATTAGAATAACAAAAGTTTCTTAGAATAGTCAAAAGTTGCTACTGTAACTAATAGTAGTATTAATAAATAATTAGAAGTTACACTGAAGAGAATTATGCTGTTTCCCACAAACACCAAACAATACTGACAGTCATCCGTCATTCCAACAAAACAATAAAAACTCTGAGATAAGTGCTATAAAGGATAGAACTGCAAGAGCTGTAAGAACAAAAGGGCTAGGCCTGGATCCTTGTAAGAAAACGATTCAGAACAATTACACTCGTGCCCATTGATTTAATAACTAGGAATAACAAAATCAGTGCAACAAAAGGAAGGGAGAAGTGAAATCAGAATTTTCAGGAGGAATAGTCTAAAAAACAAAAATCATCTTTATTAGATCATAACTTTTCCCCGTGGTATGTTCGTACGGAAGTCTGCTTTTTTGTTAATTCCGCAATTTCTAATATAAGTTACCAAACATCCAAAATGCATATTTTTCCTATCGGAGTCGTTTGTATTTGAAAAACCACAATCCTAATAAGCTGGATCTCATTTTAGTATCAATTCAGGTAGATTTATCCTTGCTACATGTAAAGAATGATCTAATACTAAATATTAGCAAATCAAACCTACCTAAATGAAAAATGTCAACAGATGGCCTTATCTTCTCTAAACAGTTTAATTATGTAACTTAGAACACTAAGCTATGTAAAGTATCCTTAGTTTTTGTAGTTTTAAATTATTTTGCAGTTAAGGACGAAATAGCCCTCTACTCTGACGGAAAACAACACATATCTGGTAATTTTAAAATTCGCCATGGTAACTGTTAGAACATGACGAAATCATTAAATTATGTTATAAAACGCCAGTGGTGTGTAGGGCCGGATAAAGGGCGATTGGAACGATTAGGCCCAACCGGGCCCTGCATTTGAAAGGACCCCGGGCTGGCTTGAGAAAGAACATTTTTTTAGAAATGATGAAACAGCCTATTACTAAATATTCCAGTAAGCATTGTTTTTGGAGAGGGGTCGTTTTCCAGGCTAAAACCAAAAAAAAACCCTATCTGATATAAGCAGTGAATCAGGACTCAAGAGACTCAAGGAAATTAGATTTTCAACCAGTTTTAGAAGGATTTATTGAACAAAAACTTATAAAAGTGTAAATTCATGCATTCATAATTGGTGATGTAAGTTTCAAGAGGTATTTTCAGCAGCTTTATAATATGTAGAGGACAATAAAAAATAATTACCGTAAGCTCAAAACGAGGACAAAAAAGGACAAAAATGTAAGCTCAAAATGAGGGGAAAAAAAGGACAAAAATGTAAGCTCAAAATGAACAAATTGGACCATCAAATGAGACAAGATGAAGAGAACGAAAAATGTAAATCTACAGGTGAAGATGAACAACCTTCAAACCATCAAAAGTGACAAGACCAATTGGAGCAGCAAAGACAAAGGACAGAGAAAAAACGTCCTAAGTAAATATAAACAAAAATAAAAAACAAAGAAATATGTAGTTATAATACTTGCGAAACAACAATTACAAGATTCAAAAGCGAAATTGAAGAACATAAAGATATGAGGTTAAAAGATAAGTGGTAGCGAAAATTACAACGACTCGAAAACGAAAGTGAAGATAAAAACAATATATGCAGCTACATGACATGCGGCAAGGAGGATCAGAACGAATCAAAATGAAAATAAAAAACAAAGGACAATTTTTTTGTTAGAAGATATACGACACCGAGAACAAAGAAATATTCAGTTAGAAAATAAGTGGCAGTAAGAATTGCAAGCAAAAGCAGGAGTCAGGACGTGTCAAAAATGAAAGTGAAAAACAAAGAACTTTAAGGTTAGCAGAAACGTGAAAGCGAGTATCAGAAAGTGTCAAAAATGACAACGAAGAACAAAGAACTAAGCTATTAGAAGACAAGCGACAGTGAGAATCAGAACGAGTCAAAAATGAAAGTGAAGAAGAAAGAATATTATGTTAGAGTAATAACGCCATCGCAATCTTCGAAGCCAACAAATTGTGGCGCAAAATTTACTAAAAACCTGCAAAGATTTCGTCAACTATGCAGGTTTTAATTAAGAGTCATTGGCACCCTTCAATGTTGTATGTATTCACTGTGAAGTCTTCCAATTTCCCTTGGGAAAATAGTCAATACAGGTGATTTATTTGGACGTTGCTGCTTGCTTGGTCGAACTGCATTGCTTTCTCCACCATTTCCAAATAAATTGGTTTGGCCTGTTATAGTACATAACTTGCTTTCCAAAGCATTCCACAAACAAATACCAAAATTTAATTCATGTTTTGCTTTAGCTTCATTCAAAGTAAGCGATGATTGAGCCATCAATAGTCGGAGTGTTTTCAGCTCCAAAGTAGCTGGACAAGTTTATCACAAAACCAATTTAGCAGCAAAACCGTCACAGACCCCTGAAGGTGATTTCGAACCACATTCATATAACCACATATACTTTTTAGACCCCGATAAAGAACACCTTGCACATCTTTTAAATAATGGGATCTCTCATAATCCCATGGATCTCTTGGAAGAAATATTGCGACACACATACAAATTTGCTAAGGGTTACATAAAAATGCGAGAAGTGGAGAAGCGACCTGTTGCTTCACTGGGGCAACAGGCTGGGATATAGACTAGTGACACTGACAATACATAAAAGTCTGTGACGTAGCCGTTGGTCTCCCGGTGCTATAAACTATATATATATATATATATATATATATATATATATATATATATATATATATATATATATATATATATATATATATACATATCACTAAATTTTATTTACATTTTAATATTTAGAGGGAGCCTCGCCAAAAAACTTCCAATCGGGCCCATGACCTAGTCGATCCGGTCCTGGTGGTGTGTACCCTAGCACACTGACAACTTTTAATTATTTTTCAGTTATCAGAAGTATTAATATTATTAACAAATATAGGTAAAATTAATAAATTGGGTATTATTTGTAGATGGATGCAGTGAATGTCACATACCTGAATGTACAATGTCAATAATAGCAGATGGCCTGATTTTTTCCAGATCTTTTAAGTACGTCCTTGCAAATCCACGGTAAGCATTTGGGGAATAAATGCATTCAGTTGAAAAATAATCTAACTTCTTATAATATGCATACATCACTATTTCCTTCTCATAAGTGTACTTGAACGGCTTTGATCGAGGTATGGAGCCTTCCGTTCCCTTAAAAAGAAAATGTGACAGTGTTTGATACTTACAAAATTAGAGACATGAAATCCATGCCATGCAGAATACGATTTTATCAAGACTACAAAACAGACAGCAGGAGAAATCCCAAAAAGGGGGTTCTTTATATGTTTTGATTTTAGTTTACAAACCATTTAGCGAAGACTCTGTTTGTATTATTTTTTTTTTTTGCATGTGTTTTAGTATGGTGACGCTCTTCAGTGTATTTTAATGTGGGCTAAACCAAATCAACTCAAGAATTCTTTTGTCATTTTTTAGCATTTATGCTTATTTTTAAGAAATGCCCTTGTAAATGTATCACTTAATAATCAACTCTATGCTTTGAAGCTAGAGCCTAAAAGAAACGAACTTGTTCAAATTGACATTTGAGAAGGACATTTTTTGAGGTTAATTGATTACCCCTCTTAAGACAAGACAGCTTCTTGCGATTTTATCAAACTGCATTTTCTCCTTCGCTAATCACTTCCCTTTTTATAAAATGAACTGCCAATAAGCCACAAAAGAACATAAATTATTATTATTATTTAAGAATTAACGACGCTTCTTGACTACTAAGGTCCTTGCGTCGGCCCTGCAGTGCATTACTGCAGCGTGATTCGATCTCTGGGTCCCGTATTACCAAGCTAAGGTCAAATCCACTGCGCCACCACAGGACAAAGAACATAAATTCACTCATTTCCTTGTTCAATTCAAAATATCAATCTAACTTAGGAACATACTCTTGATAATGAGAAAATTCACTTGAATAAACAAACAAATAATATTACATTTTCTTCACTACTGAAGTAATAACAGTATACTAGAGGAGCATTACCAAAGCTTAATAACTTTGGATCATTAAACTGGCTTATCTAAGTTTGATTATCCCAGGGGAGAGCCTTCCTTATTATAGAACTTCCACACAAAAAGCCTTCCGAAAACTGATGAAATGACTGAAAATGTTTACTTAATTTTGATCCATAGCCAAATTAATATGCTTACGACTCCAATTAACTATGTTTGTGTAATTTTACCAAAATGAAGATCACACTTGGGGCATGGGCGTACATAGCATTTTGTGTAAGGAAGGGACAGGTGACTCTATGACGGGGGGGGGATAAGAGAATAATGGCCTTGATTCGGGACAATTTCAGCTTGACCGACTTTAAGTTTAGTCTCAACGTGTAAAAGTTCACCAGAACAGATAACTGATACAGAAGAGGAAATATTAATCCCAAGCCAACGCAACGCTGGAACTATCTTAACTGCAAAGGAATCATGACTCAGATCCCTGCTTCAGTGTTTGGAGTTGAAAAGTAAACATTTACACTTTTAAGCGTTAAGCATAAGGTCGTTTTTTAAACAACTTAGAAACAAACTGGGTCGTCTTAATTACGCTAAACTTTGAACGGGTAATAAGTAATATATCATCAGCATATGTAAAGACAAATAAACTCAGCCCGTAAAACACCACAGAAAAATATGGCTTAGCACAGAGTATAAACAGGCAATATGAAAGCAAATCCCACTAGATGAAATGAGTGGAGGAAAAAAAACGGTTTGACCTCGAGGAAATTGTAACAGATTTTTGAAAAAGCAGCGTAATCACGCAAAAAAAGCAGAAATGCTCTTGCACAACCATCCGAAACCCCCTTGAAGGGGGGAAAAATCGGAATTTCAATTTGGACGTAGTTTTGAGCTTAAGTGGTCGTTTTCTATAAAATCAAGCATTACAAATCTAAATCTGACATCAGAAATCTAGTTTTCCTTACCCCAGTATCAATTTTAACTTTCATGGAAAAAAAGGGGGGATAAAGTACGCAGGTCATTATTTGAAGGATTTATGCGGCCAAAGGATTATTTTACATCAAATTTAGTTTTTTACCTAATTTAGGTTTTTAAATTTTTTTTTCAGTTCTTTTTTGTTTTTTTTCTTTTTAGTTTTTTACCTTTTTTTTTATTTTTTTCTCTTTTAGTCTTTCTTTTTTTAATATTTTTTTTCATTTTTTCTCTTTCTTTAGTTTTTGTCTTTTTGTCGTTTTTTTAGTTTTCTTTTTTTTAGTTTTTTATTTTTAACTTTTTTCCTTTTTTTAGTTTTTTTCCATATTTTTAGTTGTTTTTTTGTTTTGTTTTTTATTTTTTTTAGTTTCTTCTTTTCTTTTATTTTTTTTTATTTTTTAGTTGCTTCTTTTTATTTTTTTTATTTTTTTTTAGTTTTGTTCCTGTTTTTAGTTTTCTTTTAGTTTTTTTTTCCTTTTTTCAGTCTTTTTCTTATAGAAAATAGTTTTTAATTCTTTTAAGTTTTTTTTTTATATATATATCGACGTCATACTTAGTGACAGACAGACGGACGGACAGACCCTACATTTATTTATATATATACATATATATATATATATATATATATATATATATATATATATATATATATATATAATATATATATATATATATATATATATATATATATATATATATATATATATATATATATATATATATATATACATATATATATACATATATATATATACATATATACATATATATATATATATATATATATATATATATATATATATATATATATATATATATATATATATATATATATATATATATATATATATATAAGTTGTTTGTTTGTGTGTCTGTTGACTGAAGTCATGTTTGTCGACTGACGAAATTACAGACCGGGACACCGGGACACAAATGACGACTGGGACACTCAAAGAGAAATTACAGACTGGGACACCGGGACAAACCTGACAATCTATTTATATGCACAGACAATGGGACAGCGAAGAATGTTGTATATTCGCAAGTTTTACAAACATATATATATATATCTATCTATATTCACAGGTGGGACACAGGGACACAACTACAATGGCGCGTAGCTAATATGGCGAGAAAAAAGCTAAAGAAAAGAAAAAACCTAAAAGGAAAAAAACTTAAAAAAAGGAAAAAAATAAAAAAGGTAAAAAACTAAAAAGAAAAAAACACCGAGACACAAATGACGACCGGGACACGGGGAATATAAATGACGACCGGGACACAGGGACACAACTACAACGGGGACGCCGGGGGGCACAGGGGGATATATAAATGACGACGGGGACACAGGGAATGTTCGATTAGCAATCACCATCAACAAAGCTCAAGGGCAATCATTAGAATAATGAGGTATAGATCTGAATACGGATTGTTTTTCCCATGGACAATTATATATTGCATGTTCAAGAGTCGTTAAACGTGACAATCTATTTATATGCACAGACAATGGGACAATGAAGAATGTTGTACATTCACAAGTTTTGCCTAGTTAAAAACATATATATATATATATATATATATATATATATATATATATATATATATATATATATATATATATATATATATATATATATATATATATATATATATATATATATATATATATATTCATAGGTGGGACACAGGAAAACAACTACAATGGCGCGTAACTAATATGGCGCCTAACGACTTACACGCGCGGGGGGGGGGGGTTTGGGGGCGCGCGATATATATATATATATATATATATATATATATATATATATATATATATATATATATCGCGCGCCCCAAGCCCCCCCCCCCGCGCGTGTAAGTCGTTAGGCGCCATATTAGTTACGCGCCATTGTAGTTGTTTTCCTGTGTCCCCACCTATGAATATATATATATATATATATATATATATATATATATATATATATATATATATATATATATATATATATATATATATATATATATATATATATATATATATATATATATATATATATATATATATATATATATATATATATATATATATATATATATATATATATATATATATATATATATATATATATATATATATATATATATATATATATATATATTCATAGGTGGGACACAGGAAAACAACTACAATGGCGCGTAACTAATATGGCGCCTAACGACTTACACGCGCGGGGGGGATATATAAAAATAAGTTGTCTGTGTGTGGATCTGTGGATGGATCAGGTGACGTCACCTGAAAAAAAACTGGATCAGGTGAGGTCAAAACTGAAAAAACTAAAAAAAAGGCAAAAAATAAAAAAGCTAAAAAACTAAAAAACTAAAAAAAAGGCAAAAACTACAAAAAAACTAAAAAACTAATAAAAAAGCTAAAAAACTAAAAAAACTAAAAAAAAGGCAAAAAACTACAAAAAAAACTAAAAACTAATAAAAAAAATAAAAAAGCTAAAAAAACTAAAAAAAACTAAAAAAACTAAAAAAAAAGGTAAAAAACTAAAAAAAACTAAAAAACTAAAAAAAACTAAAAAAAAAAAGGAAAAAACTGAAAAATAAGCTAAAATAAAGGTAAAAACCAATAAAAAACTAAAAAAAAAAAACTGAAAAAAACTAAAAAAAAGGCAAAAACTACAAAAAAAAACTAAAAACTAATAAAAAAAGTAAAAAAGCTAAAAAAACTAAAAAAACTAAAAAAAACTAAAAAAGGTAAAAAACTAAAAAAAATAAAAAAATAAAAAAAAAAAACTAAAAAAGGAAAAAACTGAAAAATAAGCTAAAATAAAGGTAAAAACCAATAAAAAACTAAAAAGAAAAAAAGGAAAAAACTAAAAAAAAATTTTCATCTAAAAATAAAAAAAAACTAAAAAAGGTAAAAACTAAAAGAACTAAAAAAGAAAAAAATAATGACGACACTCAAAGAGAAAGCGACCAGGACAAAAGGAATGTTCGAAAAAAAAATAAAAAACCTAAAAAACTAAAAAAACTAAAAAAAGGCAAAAACTACAAAAAAAAACTAAAAACTAATAAAAAAGCTAAAAAACTAAAAAAAACTAAAAAAAGGCAAAAACTACAAAAAAAAACTAAAAACTAATAAAAAAAATAAAAAAAGCTAAAAAACTAAAAAAACTAAAAAAACTAAAAAAGGTAAAAAACTAAAAAAACTAAAAACTAAAAAAAAACTAAAAAAAAGGAAAAAAACTGAAAAATAAGCTAAAATAAAGGTAAAAAACCAATAAAAAACTAAAAAAAAAAAAAACTGAAAAAACTAAAAAAAAGGCAAAAAACTACAAAAAAAAAACTAAAAACTAATAAAAAAAGTAAAAAAGCTAAAAAACTAAAAAAAACTAAAAAAACTAAAAAAAGGTAAAAAAACTAAAAAAAAAAAAAAAAAAAAAAAAAACTAAAAAAAGGAAAAAAACTGAAAAATAAGTTAAAATAAAGGTAAAAACCAATAGAAAACTACAAAAAACTACAAAAAAAACTAAAAACTAATAAAAAAAGTAAAAAAGCTAAAAAAACTAAAAAAACTAAAAAAAGGTAAAAAAACTAAAAAAAAATAAAAAATAAAAAAAAACTAAAAAAAAGGAAAAAACTGAAAAATAAGCTAAAATAAAGGTAAAAACCAATAAAAAACTAAAAAGAAAAAAAGGAAAAAACTAAAAAAAATTTTCATCTAAAAATAAAAAAAACTAAAAAAGGTAAAAACTAAAAGAACTAAAAAAGAAAAAAATAAATGACGACACTCAAAGAGAAAGCGACCAGGACAAAAGGAATGTTCGATTAGCAATCAACAAAGCACCGGGACACAGGGAGTATAAATGACGACCAGGACATAAGTAAAAAAAAAAAAAACTAACAAAACTAAAAAGAAGGTAAAAACTACAAAAAAACTAAAAAGAAAAAAAAACTAAAAACTAATAAAAAAAACTAAAAAATCTAAAAATCTAAATAAACTAAAAAAGAAAAAAAAAGGAAAAAAATAAAGGAGAAAAAACAAAACTAAAAAACGAATGTATATACAGACCGGGACACCGGGATACAAATGACGACCGGGACACAGGAATATAAATGACGACCGGGACACAGGGACACAACTACAACGGGGACACCGGGGGAAACAGGGGGATATAAATGACGACCGGGACACCGGGACAGGGAATGGTCGATTAGCAATCACCATCAACAAAGCTCAAGGGCAATCATTAGAATCATGAGGTATAGATCTGAATACAGATTGTTTTCCCCATGGACCATTATATGTTGCATGTTCAAGAGTCGGTAAACCTGACAATCTATTTATATGCAAAGACAATGGGACAGCAAAGAATGTTGTATATTCGCAAGTTTTACGTAGTTTAAAACCATATATATATATATATATATATATATATATATATATATATATATATATATATATATATATATATATATATATATATATATATATATATATATATATATATATATATATATATATATATATATATATATATATATATATATATATATATTATATATATATATATATATATATATATATATATATATATATATATATATATATATATATATATATATATATATATATCTATATTCACAGGTGGGACATAGGGACACAACTACAATGGCGCGTAAACGACTTACGCGCGCGGGGGGGGCTTGGGGGGGCGCGAAGCGCCCCCCACCAACTAGGTGTTGGGGTGGCGCGAAGCGCCACCCCAACAGCTAGTAAATATATATATATATATATATACTAGCTGTTGGGGTGGCGCTTTGCGCCACCCCAACACCTAGTTGGTGGGGTGCTTCGCGCCCCCCCCAAGCCCCCCCGCGCGCGTAAGTCGTTACGCGCCATATTAGTTATGCGCCATTGTAGTTGTGTCCCTGTGTCCCACCTGTGAATATAGATAGATTTATATATGTGTTTCAAACTACGTAAAAATTGCGAATAAACAACATTCTTGGCTTTCCCATTGTCTGTGCATATACAAAGCCGTATGTACTAATAATGACGTCATATGCAAACGCTCTTTTTTACAAACAAACAAACATGCATCCACACAACTCGTTTTTATATAGATAGATAGATAGATAGATACAATACAAATTAACTGCGTAAAACTTGCGAATATACAACATTCTTCGCTGTCCAATTGTCGCTGCATATAAATACATTGTCAGGTTTACCGACCCTCGAACATGCAACGTACAATTGTCCATGGGAAAAACAATCAGTATTAAGATCTACACCACATTTTTCTAATGATTGACCTTGAGCTTTGTTAATGGTGATTGCAAATACTAATCGAATTGGGAATTGCAATCTTTTAAATTGAAAAAGCAGATCCGTTGGAATCATGGGAATGCGAGGAATAAGAACAGCCTCACCCTCATAAGGCCCTGTCAAGATTGTGGCCTCTATTAGGTTTTCCATTGTTTTTTTTACGGCAAGTCGCGTGCCATTGCAAAGCTTTGGTGGGTTGATATTTCTTAAAAGTATTATTGGTACGCCTATTTTTAGTTGTAGCACGTGTGGTGGAAACCCTGAAGGATCTATGGAATTTAAAAAATTCAGATGGATAATTAACCGCTTCATTTGGTTCCAAAACTGTGTCGACTGACTTGTAAAGGACTGCCTGGTCTCGAATCTTGGTCAAAACAATATTGT